>NC_061113.1:205497253-205506475 GCF_002878395.1 Capsicum annuum | reverse complement strand
AACGTTTTCCCTCCTAGGGAGAGCACTCCCATTGGCGGGAGTGTTGTGCTCTTGCCAGGGAGTACAACCTTAAAGCTTTTATAATCGCAATTCGGCTCTCTAGCCAACAATATCATCATCAACAACCCTACGGTGGCACATAGGTTTGGGGAAATATCAAATTTCCCTCTCGATGCTAAGTAATACTCCCCGACCAGCTCAGAACGCGTTAGGAAATCCACCACAACATCACAAGGGTCTATCATAAAGACCAAATCAAATCTCTTTCTCATTTATCAAATCATATCAATTTGTGGATTCCTAACTCAACACATTTTAGCTCAAAATATTTTAATTTTTCTCAACGTCAACATTGTATCAATAATAAAAGTATTTCGTCTCTGCGAGCTTAAAATCAATATAAATCATCCCGATTCTGCGGATACAAATCAATACTCTCAAATGATCATTCTTTCATTTCAATATTCAAATCATGACAATAGCTTTTGAAAAGCATTTAAGATCTTCAAATCATAGTAAGATTTTGTATGTCGTAATGTAACTCAAATCATGGCTCTTATATCAAGAATCCTCAAAAAAATAATATCATGTACATCAAAGCTTAAACAATTTATATTTTCATAACCTCATAATTCATCATTAAAATATCTTGGGTATTTACCCACTTTACAAAATCATGAAATTCCAATGATAAAATCAATTCTTTGGGCACAAGAATGAAAAGATATTCTTGTTTAAAACCTCACATACTAAGTTCTCACGGAATTCATTTTAAGTTATCAAATCATCGAAAATTCATCGATCATAGCACGACTAAGATTATCACGGAACTGACTCAGCTCTAGACCAGCAGACTATTTCAGGCATACGTACCCCCAACAATCAATAACATAAGTAATACGTAGTATACAGCAACGCATATTCACATGCCCACAGGCCATCATGCACCATGCATTCATTAACACCTCACACCAATCTTTTGAAGATCATATTCATATATAAGTATTGAGATCTCATGCCATTACATCGTAGATCATTCAACAAGTATGCATATGGTTAAGGAAGAATACCACATAACATAGTTCATCCAATTGGGATACACACAAATAACATACATTCAACACATCATGGTTCACTTCTCAAACCCTTGCCATTTTAAGCCACATCTTTTTTTATGTTTGGAGGATTAATTTAATTCAAATCCTTGTCATTTTAATTTTTATTAAATTTGAGCCATTTTATATATTGATTCACCCATAATCCTTACACACCTAGTTGATTTATAATTATTAAAATATGGATGAATCAATACTAATTTAATTAATGAAATATTTATTAAGAATACTAGTATAAATTAAATTGACTTTTGATCGATTTTATAAGATGTATTTTTTATCATATTAATTGAAAATAATTACATTAAAGTTTATAGTATTTTTCTTATAGTTATTTGTCAAATTGACTCTTATAATGCGAATTATGACAAGTAAAAAGGAAATGAGTCGGTACAAGTTGGTACATCATTTTTTTCGATTGTAAACCGATAACTGTTACTAAAAAATTTGCTAAATAAATATAACAATGGAGAATTGAGATATAAAACTCGTGAACACCTTTATATGTGAGTTGAAAATTAATGATTAAGTAAATTCGTGTAAATAAAAAAAATTACATTGTTAAGTTAGAGTTATTAAAAAGGCAAATTTTGTAATTTATTTTACAGCTGAAATATTGATTTCTTGAAAACATTTATGGATTATGATACTCCACCCAAAGTATATTAGGATAAGTATTATGAGGGCTATTTTTCAATTTTTTTTATCTTTTGAATAATGCTTTATTTTAATTCTTTGACCTTATATTTATTTTTTTGTGAAAATATGAGTTCTTGAAAAAAGTTTTAGATTAGAATATTTCCTAGCCAAAGTAAATTAGGATAATACTATTTTGCGGTCTTCTTTGACAATTTTATTTTAATTTAACTTAATATTTAAGGGTATAAAAGTCCTTCAATATTTGAAGAATATTTTAGTCAACCGACATTTATATTCGTGTTTTTATAAAAGTATAAATACTTACGGTTAGTATAATTGACAATGTATCGCTGATACTTAATTGACAATGTATAATTTAGCAGTCAAGAATATTTCTTAAAAATCACTAATAAAATTTACTTAGTTTAACTATCATATAAGCTAATCAATCAATATTATTTTAATAAAGATATTAAGAATACTTTTTTATTTTGCTATAATTATTGACATATAGATTAATCAATCAATAATATTTTGTATATCTACTTAGTGTAGTTATCAAATTATAAAACGACCAGTCAATAACATTACATAATACACACACACACATACCCTCCATTCGATTTTACTTGTCATATTTTGAGTTGACACACGTATTAAGAAAAATAATTAATAATATAGTTATTTTACCATAGTACTCCTACTAAATAATTCTTATATTGTTTCCTGAAATTAATTTGAAAAAATAATAATGTTAAGGGTAAAATAGAAAAAAAGAAGGTGTCTTCCCTTGATACGTCAAAATGACAAGTAAAAGTAGAAGTTCAATTATGAAATTTGTAACAAGTAAAATGACAAGTATATATATATATATATATATATATATATATATATATACATGCACTATCTAATAAGAGGCAAAAGGAATGAGAAACAGGCAGCAGAGCGTCAACATGCCTGCTTCAGTTTCTTGCTTCGTGATTTTATTAAATCATCTTCAATTAATTATTATAAGTTATTTTGTATTAAAAATTAATAATATTTAATAAAAATAAAATAGACATTTATAACATGTCTGTTTCAGCTGCTTCAATCGTAATTTTACTAAATATCACCCATAAATAATTATTATCAATCATCTAAGTATTAAAAAATTAATAATATTTAATTAAAAAAGGTAAAATAGATATGAAACGATAATTAACTCTTGATGTTTTAAATTAACTTTACGGCTTATATGAGACCCACTTAAATTTTTTTCACAAGAATTTTTTATAGTAGTTTTGCTATATCACTTCTAATTAGTTGTCGCGAGTTATTTAAGACATATCTGCTTCGCCGCTTCAATCGTGATTTTACTAAATTACCCCTAATTAGTTATTATGATCATCTAACCATTATGTCAGTTAAATTGGAATAGAATAAAAATATTATAAATCACATAATTTAAAACATAAATTATTTAAAAGATATAATTGACTATCAACGTTACAAAAGATTGGACAAGGAGAGTAACATATATTATTTGAGAATTACATATAAAGTATTATAAATTATAATAGTTAACAGCAAAAAAAATAATTTTTTATATATTTAATAAAACACATTAAAAAATACTATAAATCTTCATAATTAACAACTTAAAAGATTTAAAATATATAAAATATTTAGTTGACTCTCGAAATTATATCAATGTCACTTAAATTGAAATAAAAGAAAAGTATTATAAATTTAATTTAAAACTTAAATTATTTTAAAAATATAATTGACTGTCAACGCCACAAGAGTTTGGACAAGGAGAGTAATGTCTATTATTTGAAAACTACATAAGAAATATTATACATTACAATAGTTAATAACTTAAAATATCTAAAAATGTATTAAAAGTATGATTGATTATCTAAATTCTATTTGTGTTGCATTAGTTGAGACAAAAAAATAATATATACTGAGCGTGCGTTAACTGAAAAACAATAATATAGACCAATTGAATTTTGCTTTTCACACTCTTTACTAATTTATAAACTTGTAGAGTTTAATTTTGATCATCAATTAAAGTTTTGATATAAAATTATATATTTGAATAATAAATCACAATAATTGATAATTTAAAATATTTTAAGAATATATGCAAAAATTACTCAGAAAAATGAATTTTTTAAAATTTTAAAATTTGAAAGATGTCACATTAATTGATATAATTATTACCCATCCACAGTCCCTCAAAGTTGTCCCTAAAATTCACTTAGGCCCTTAAACTAAGGCATGTACCTATTAAACCCCTAAATCCCCCAAATTTGGTTCCAATTGGGCATTTTTTGCCCACATGGCACTGCGCGTGCTGTGCAACCGCCTGAGGCGCGTGACGCCTAAAAAACTTATCCATGTGGCAAAAGCTAACGTTAAATAACGTTGCTTTTGCCATCCTCCTTCACTTTCCCTCTTTTTAACCTAATTTCCTCTTCTTCTTTCTTCATTCTCTCCTCCATAGCTAACTTCTCGATCAATTTCTCTCATCTCACAATCAAAGTTATCTCATAATTTTTATTAAATTATTTTTTCTCTCATTTTCAATGAGAATGTCGGAAAACTCCGTTAATATTGAGGTTCCCGATTTGTGTTATTGTTACGAATTTTCTCCTTCAAGAACTTCAAGAACTTCAAGAACTCCTTCAAATCCGGGTCGTAGATTTTTTGGATGTGAAGTTCCAAAGGTTTGTATCATTTTCATAGATTTTAATATTTTTTTTTGTTGATTTTTTTTATTATTCTATTATTTTTTCATTTAGGAAAATGGTGGATGTGGGTACTTTAGATGGATTGATCCAAAACCTTCAATTTATGCGCATCAATATCCTGAGGTATCGAGCTTAATGATTAGGTGCAAAGATGGTGAAAATTTGTGTGATCGATTGAAGCAAAAGCTCAAAGACGTTGAACAAGAGAGGGACACTTTGTGTGTGAAATTGAAAGATACTGAAGAGAAGTTGATTGCATTGAAGCAAAAACTCAGAAAAGTTAAACTTGAAAGGGAATATGCTAAGCACAAATTGAATGGACTTGTTCCACTTCTTCTCATTATTCTTACTGTAAAGTGGTTCTTTAATATGGTGTAAGGTGTAGTAGTTAAGTTTTCCTATTGAATAGGCAATTGGATATTGTAATGGTTAGTTTGTAGTAGTTGTTTCGATAGTTTGTAGTAGTTGTTTGCAGTAGTTTGTAGTAGTTGTTTATAGTAGTTGTTTGTAGTTGTTTGTAGTAGTTTGTAGAAGTTGTTTGTAGTAGTTTGTAGTAGTTGTTTGTAGTAGTTTGTAGTCGTTCATAGTAGTAGTTTGTAGTAGTTGTTTATTCAGTTTGTAGTTGGCCTAGTTTGTAGTAGTTGTTTGGTTAGTTTGTAGTAGTTGTTTGAATGAATTGACGTATTTTGTATGACAATCTCATTGTCAATTAGCTACTTTATGTCTAGTTGTGCAGCTACTGAAGGTATAACCATATAGCCTAATTGTAACTACTGAAGGTATTCAAAAAAATAAACTATATTACAAGTGCAAGTAGCTGGATATCATACTAACACAGCTCAAGATTGAGCTAAAAACTGCATACATGATGTAAAGAAGGTGTTCAAAAAAAAGCTCAACATTGAGCAGAATAGTTCTACTGCAGCATACACCAAAATCATTAATTGCTGCCTAAGAAAAAGTTGTTAAAAAACTAGTAACACAATTTGTTCAAAGTCATTAATCCTCATTACAATACAAATCATTTCTAAATGAACTACTTCTTTGAAGATCCAACTGATGAAGAAGACTTGGCTGCATCCACTTTTTTCTCTTATTTGCTTTCATTTGTTGCAATTGTGTGCTGGTAACTGCATCTTTTCCATTCCACTTCAGGCCACTAGGTTTAAAACCAATATCTATATTGGTTGGTGAAGCACTCCTTAAATTTATACCTCCATAAAGAACCCTCTAACTTGATGTACTAGCTGCAAAATTGTACGACAGTAAATAGTAAAAACTTGAATGAAAACAGTATTATAGGTAAATAATGAGACAAAAAGAAATACATTATACACTTGGGCTCCAGTTGTTGGATCAAAGTAAACACCAAAACCAATTGCAGGCCTTTTGTATCCAGTAGCAGCAGCAAATGAGGTAGCATTGTATGGCCTCTTGTTGGTTGACAAAGGTGGTAATTGACTGAAAAAAGCATTTCTTCCACTTTCAAATGGGGTCCCTCTTGCATTAGCTATTTTTCTTGTCAATCCTCTACCACTCCCTCCTTGACCTATACCAATTCCTGTTTCACCTCTCCTATCAGCACCACATTGACCACCACTACCAGAACCACCATCCCTACCAGAACAACCTTTACCTCTACCAGCAGTACCTTGACCTCTACTAGCAATACTTGACACCTTTCTTTGAGGTGCTCTTGGCACAACAGTTTGTCAGCATAAATAGATCTTGATTGACTGGATTATGTAGTTGCACAGGTATGAAATATGGAGCTTGACTGTGAATAAATGCAACACAATATTTTCAACAGTTTTCAATAATAATATTAAGCAGGAGAAAAATATTAAGGTAGCAGAACATATATAACTTACTCTTGTTGCCTGACTTTAAGTATAGGTATGTCTTGCCATTGCACTGGTGTGACCACAAATAGAACTTAAGTGTGGGGTAAGTGGATTCCATGAAGCTGCAGGCTGAGTACTAAGTTGACTACTATTACTGCTCCCCATCCCATTCTAACATACAAATAGAAATATGAAAAGTTAAGAAATATGTTAAATTTACAAACTATTATGAAATTCATTTAAGGCTTACCATTTTGGCACACACAGTCTTGTTATGGACAACTTGCTTATACCTTGAACAGGTGATCTTGACACCTTTTTTTGAGAGTTTGTCCCCTTTTTTGGCTCATCCTTCTTCTTCTTTCTGTTCTTACCAGGTCTGTCTGGCATCTTTCTTGATTTTGGAGGTTCAAGTGATGGATTTCTAGTTTCCAGCCACATTCTCATATTGGTAATTGGTTGAATGAAATGGCTATAAGACTTAAGAAAGGTTTCTTTCCTTTACCAGTGCTCTACATGCTGATCTGGATCTTCATTCAAGTAATAATAAGTACAAATGGCATGAGGACAAGAAATACCTCTTAACATCCATGACCTACAATCACAATACTTTTTGTCCAAGTGAACAACAAATGTGTAAACCTCATCCTCAATTTCAAAACCATTAACTCCATTCCATAGTACTCTACACCTATTTGAATATTCCTTGTTATCTTCTAAAATAGTTCTTGCCATAGGTGTAACATCTGAAATCCATGTTTCTGCAAATTTGATCATATCTACATGTCTATTCATCAGTTGATGCCTGATATCCTCTAACATTGTGATTATGGACTTATGTCTAGCAGCTAAGATCCAAGAATTGAAAGTCTCACACATATTATTTTTTTATAATATCACATTTGGAATGTGTTTTGAAATATGCCCTACACCAAGAAGTAGGAGAATTAATCAGCATGTCCTCAGTTATTTCTTTCTTACCTATCCTTGACATTGCTTGCATCTCCTCTCTGAACATTACTTCAAAGTTTGCTTTTGCACATCTCCAAAACTGTTTCCTTCTATCTTCTCCTTTCCAGTGCATATGTCAATTGCTCCAAATATGTCTAGCACATATTCTTCTCTCAGCATTTGGTAGCAGATCCATCAAAACAGGAACAAGACCCTGTAATAAGTATTAAGTATTATTAAAACAGGAATATTAATGAAAAATAAAGTCAAGTAATAAGAAAAATAATTAAGTGGTGGTACATTTTGTTGGTCTGACATTACAGTCAAGCCTTCACCAGTTCTCAAATTTAGATCTACAATCAGATACCTTATGAACCAGTCCCAACTATGTTTTGTTTCAGTATCCATAACTGCCCATGCAATAGGATACATTTGGTTGTTGCCATTTTTCTCCACAACAACTCACCATTACAAGCTCCTTTGAGAAAGCATCCATCAAAATCGATAATTTTTCTACACCCATCTAACCATCCTTGCTCGAAGGAATGAAAGCACACATAGAAATAAACAAAGAGGTTCTTCCTTGTTTCAGTTTCTTTGTCAATTTTTATCCAACAAGAACTTCCAGGATTTGTTGTCTTGATCATTTCTGTATAGTCACATAATCTGGCAAATTCCAGCTTCTAATCTCTCATATTTTCCTTCATAACAAGCTGTTTAGCCCTATAACAAATAGTTTTACCTACATAAAGACCCAACACCTCTCTTACCAAATCCTGAATTTCTCGAATCCTAATGTATGGCTGAGAAACAATTCTCTCCTTGAACTTTCTAGCAACCAGCTTTGAATCACACATCTTGTTCTTGTTTAGAGGTATACACTTATGAATAGGGTTATAGTTCTTCACAATAAAATCACCTAAATCCCTATCAGTAGAAGCAAATAGCAACCAGATGCAATTAGCTGCAATGCACTTCACCCTTATTCTCTATTTTTCATTAGGTTTTAACTTCAACTGCCTTCTATACTCTACAGCATAATTTGCAATAGCTTTTCTAAACTGTTTTACACCAGCAAAAATCATTCCAAGCTCAAACACAGAAAACTCACAATTTTCATCATACCTAGCTTTCTTGCTTCTCCTTCTACTAGGTAGATCTATTCTTCTAACAGCATCTATATCTATATCTTCACTATCCTCACTCCAACAATCAGAACTATCAATATATTCCTCATCTCCACCTAACTTTCTAGAATATTTGGTAGCCTTATTTTTACCAATATCCCCACTAAAGCCTCTATCTACAGAACCAGAAACTCCCAAAGGTACTTCTTCAGTTCCAACAGCCCTTTTTCTTATTTTTTTGTTTTTTCTTTGTTCTTGGCTTTTTTCCCTTTTTTCTTGTCTAAAAGCCCTCAACTCTTCATCAACATCTGAGCCATCTTCTGAAGGAACATCTCCAAGATTTGAATCACTACTCAAGTAATCTGATAACTCACTTGTTAGCCTATTAATATCTTCTATATGAAGGTCTTCTATATCAGCTTCATCACCTCCTTCTACACCAAGATCTTCTAGATTAACATCTTCTACATGGATATCTTCTACATCAGCCTTATCATCTCCTTGTACACCAACATCTTCTACATCAGCCTCTCTCTCTTTACCTAAGTTAACATTTTCTATCTCAAAATCTTCTAGGTTAAAATCTTCTACATCAGTCTCTCTCTCTTCCTCTACTCCAATAGATTCCCTCTCTATGTTAGCACTATCACCAACACCAACACTTTTTCTTTCTAGGTCTGCACACTCAATAATATCAGGTGCAAGTAAAAAATCAGTGAGACCATCAAGGGTTCATCTAAAACATGATAGACATAAAAATTAATAGAGTCCTCGTGTTTTAAATCTTTAACTAGTTCAAAGAGATGTC
>NC_061113.1:205397314-205494253 GCF_002878395.1 Capsicum annuum | reverse complement strand
TGTCAATGTACCTTACCTCTGGCACACAACTTGCAACATATGTAGGGACACCCGTATTAGAAAAGGATCCTCCATGGTGTAATTTTGTGAAAATTATCTCCATTTATTACGTCACCTGTAACAAAGGGCAAAAATTCAAAGTTAGTTAACGGAATGGCCACGGAATATACCCAAAGTACACACCAATAAGCTAAAAGTTACAACCTTTAATGCATGTTAAGTAAGAGACAGAATATTCCCAAAATCACAGCCGTAACATTGATTTCAAAACCCTAAAAACTACAATATGCTAAACTTCAACAAACTTTAACAAATATAAATCATAATAACACTTACACGAGGAAGATCTGAGGAAAACCCCCAAACTTGTCCTTCGATTTGAGTGGAAATTTGATTAATTTAGGGCTAATTTAGGGTTATCGAAGAGAGAGAAAGAGTTAACGGGGAGAGAGAAACTTCCGTCCAAATGAGATTTTTGTCCATTTAAAATATATTAAGTATATGTGGATTTAGTTTAAACACGTGGAGGGTTTTAAATGGAACAACTTTCCACATCAGCGGTGTTTGCAAACACGCGTCTGGAAGCTGATGAGATGTGGGTAAAAAATGCCCAATTGGAACCAAATTTGGGGGGTTTAGGAGTTTAATAGGTACAGGCCTTACTTTAGCGGCCTAAGTGAATTTTAGGGACAACTTTTAGGGGTTATCGATGGGTTTGGCCTAATATTAATTTAGGATAGATGTTGGGCCCATGCTTTGCACGGACTTTTCGTGACTAGTATATATATATATACACACACATAATTTTTTGGCTATGTGTAGAAAAATAATGTAATTTAATAGTATGCAAAGGAAAAAAGTTTTAAAGCAATTATTGAGGGATCAAACAATTAATATCGTTGCTATTGTTTTTTCTGCAAATCTATAATATGGTAATTTTTTAAATACTCAATTTACATATTTAATTTAATGAGAAACTTCCCTCACTGCAATGAAAAACATACAAAATAATTATATGTATCGGATTGAGGACTCCTTGGATAACTTATGTTTCATTTTCATTTATTTTTTATTAATGCATTGTCACCAGCTAAAAAAGATTAAAAATTAGATTTAAATTTTCTTTGAAATATGAATTTATTTATTATTATTTAGCGAGGGAAAACCCTCCCTATAACAAATTTAATGTTAGCCTTTTATTATCATCATATTTTAGTGAAGGATGTCCCTCTTCGCCTTTTTTAAAAAATGAATATTAAAATATTTAAAATTATATTTAAATTTTCTTTGAAGTATGAATTTTTTTTATTATGTAGTGAGGGAAATTCCTCGCTATAACAAACTAAATATTAGTTTTTTATTATCATCATATTTTAGTGAGGGATGTTCATCTTCGCCTTTCAAAGAAAATGACAATTAAAATATTAAAAATTATATTTAATTTTTTTTAAATATTAATTTATTTGTTATCGATTAGCGAGGGAAATCCCTCGCTCTAACAAATTAAATATTAATTTTTTATTATCAACATATTTTAGTGAAGAATGTCCCTCTCCTTCTTTTAAAAAATAATGAAAATAAAAATATTTGATTTGTATGAGGGACAACGTCGCAAAGTCCCACATAATATCAGCATACAATTTGTCCTTCGCTAATCTTCGTAGCTAATAGCCAAGTTTTTAGTAGTGTAATAATGGAAACTGAATGGATATATATGACTGAAAGTGTTACGGCTAAAGTTAAGTTCATGAATAAAATTTATAATGTAACAAAATAATTATATTTTATTTATAAATAAAAAAATATCAGTTTGGTTTGATATTTTGTCAATTTCTTTAGAGTAAAATCAAAATTAAATCAAATAAGTATCAATTTTTAAAATTTAAAATTAAACCCAATGTCAATTTTTAATCAATTTGATTCGCAGTTCGATTTAGTTAAAACCCGACAAATTCGCCCTCAGCTGTTGCAACAAATTGTTAAGCTGCCTCTCCTCGGAGTGTCATGTGTCTCTAGACAGATTTTACTCAGACACTTTAGCCTTTTCCTGTGCGGCTTCTGCGGAATCCTTCGTCACGTGTCATTTTATGATTCATCCATGTACCAAGCTCGATTTCGCAACCCCACCCTCACACGCTCTCATATTTCTATTCAGGGAAGCGTTTGTGTGAATTAGTCTTGAAGCTTTATATTTGTTAATAATGATATTTGGATGTCAAGTCCTTGCTTGCTACACTTAAAACGTACACATCCAGCAGGCAGCAGGCCATGTGGGGTGCTTAAAAACTGAAACTTCTATTCACCATAGTGGTTAGATTATTCAAATGAAGAATGAGGAATCCTTGATGTATCATGAGTTGTCACACTATTCATGAGCGCAATTAGTTGAAGATAACGAATAATTTGTAGAAGCTAAATGTCATGTGGGGAAGAGAACACAAGTGAAGCTTTCTAGACATTGCAAGTAAACCAATAATCATTGACCATGCACATTTTCTATTTAAAAAAAAAAAAATAGCTGTGTTGTCTGAAACATTTGCGTGCATTGTGTCTATTTCATCCAATATGTATTATATATTGAAAATTTTAATAAATTCCAATCCGTTGTAAGTAGGAAATTCTCTTTCATATGTATTTTATACATTCCAAATATAAAGTAGGGTAAAATTTCATGCTATCTGATTAAAAAAAAAATATATCAATCTCCCCAACATATGTATCAGGTAATTCGATATATTAAAGTTTGGACAAATAAAAAGAACTGATCTAATACTTTTAATGTTATTGAATTTTCATCTCCCATAATTTTTAATCACTTCATTAACAACTAATCACGCCTTTGTGTGGTGCATTTTCCATGTTACTATTCATTTTAAGTTGCGGGAGTGGTTTTTCACTTTCTTGAAGACAGGGACGTTTGGTGGAGTGTATTAGAAAATTAATGCATGCATTAGTTTAATATTTGCTATTAATATCTTGTTTGGTATATTTTTTCACCCTATATATAACTAATGTTTGCATTAGTTATACACTCTATTGTGTATCAAAGTGTGTATTATTAATACCTCAAAATCTATGGTATTAACAATACAATGGATCCAATGCATGTATTAACATGAGTAAAGACACTTATCCCTCAAAATAATTTCCCCATCCTTTCCAACATAGATATGGAGGGTATTTTTGTAAAAGAAATTTACAAGCATAACTATTACAAGCATACTTAATACAAGCATTACTAATACATCATATTTTGTATTGTTCTTATACACTCTACCAAACAAACTTTAATTTGTTTAGCATTATAGTTTTATTATAGTTTTGAATCGAATACAGTATTTTTAAAGCTGAATATTATATTCTTGAATTTAATACTGTAGTTTGTTCTAATATGAAATGGATTTTTTTTTCTAACAAAATCGCTAGATAAGGTGGAGTAATGGTGGCATGGATTTCAGTCGGTGAATGTCTAGGAATCGGTTGTCAATTGATGCCAAATTTTCCCGTTTGGCCATGAATATCTAATTTTTCGAAGGTAAAGTTGGAGTTGTGTTTGGTCATGAATATAAATTAAAATTATTTTTAAAATTTTGTGAGAAAAGTATGAGTGAAAAAAGTAAAAACTTATTCATTTTTCCAAATATAATTCCGAAATTATATTTAAAATTTTCATGGTCAAACACATACCATTTTCACTTTTTCACAAAAGTGAAATAGTTTTTCGAAAAAAAAAAAAAAAAAATTCATGACCAAACGACTACGAATATTAATTCATAAAATATGTTGACATTGTTTTTTTTACAGTATTTTAAAAATACGTCAGGAATGGATTGACTTTTAATAAGTAGTTTATAAGTCAAAAGTCATAAGTTGGTACTACCCTATTTTTTACTTTTGGCTTATAAACACTTATTTTGACTTGAAAATAAGTGTTTAAAAGCATTTTTTTACTTTGTTAAACACCATCAAAACTGAAAAAGTGATTAAAAGCTAAAATCAACTAAAATTAAATCAATCCAAAACACTTATGAATTATTTCACTCATGCGTACGTCAATGGTACATTGCCAACACCATGCTTCAAGGAGTACGGCTGATGCTTCGTGGTGTTTTTTGTTTTTTGGAAGGAAATTACTCAATCTAAGCTAGCTGAAGAAGCACGATGGATCATAAAACCACAAGGTGGATTAATGATAAGATGATTCATTGGAGCCAAAGTCAATTTTTTGAAAGAAAGAAAACAGACTGGTAGAAATACTAGAAAGTAACAGGATAAAGTATATGATAAAAACACCTTAAACTAATCATTAGATCTAAGATATCAAGAACCTATTTATCTAAATGGTTAAACTAAACACATGGTCATCATTTTTCCTTTTTTCAACACCCCCACTTGCCTCCTATCATTTGGATGTGTTAGTTAATCGATTACAAGAAATCCAACTAGTTCATGTTCCCTTTTGTCATTTTGCACCCTTCATAGCAAGCAAGGAATAAAGATCAATCATTATTTTTCACCAGCATTTGTAATTTTTTTTAGAGTAAATACATAATTACACCACTGATCTTGTCTGAGTTTTATAAAAAGATACCTAAACTTTAACTTCGACCTATTACTCTATGATTCTTCTTTATTTTGTTGCAAATACACCATTTTCGCTGAATCTCAATCACAATAAAGAGAGTGAATGCATGCACCAATCAGATGCTGCCACGTGTCAAATATTTTTAATTTCATATTTTATTTATTTTTTAATAAATTTTTTCCTTTTTATTTAATTTATCACCCCCTCTTCTTCTCCCACCCCGCGTCCAACAACTCCCCCCTCCCCACGTGTCCAGGTCAATAGCTCCCCCACCCCACCCCCGCATCCAGTTTTCTCCATTAAAATGAAACTTAAAACTCCTATACAATCTCCATTTTAATGGAGCTTTAAGCTCCAATTTATTTATGACCCCATCCCACCTCCCCAACCCTACCCCGTCCAACACCTCTCTCCCCCATTCCCGTCCAGTTCTCAAAGCTCCATTAAAAAGAAAGTTGTACATCAGATTTTCTTTTTAAAATTATGATGATGATGATGATGATGATGATGATGATATTGTTGTTGTTGCTTTAATTGATGTTGTTGTTGTTGTAATTGATGTTGTTGTTGTAATTGTTGTTGTAGTTGAGTTATGACGATGAAGAAGAAGTTTGGGAAGAAGACAATGATGAATGGTGGATGAGTGAGGGTGGGGTGAGTGGGGGAGGGTGAGTGGGAGAGGGTTTATGAAATAATTTTAAAAAATAAATAAATATTAATTTTAAAAATATATATATATTATATATTAAATTATTTACATATGGCAGCTTCTAATTGGTCAAAAAAGTCAATTTTTGTCTTTTCACGCACCACACATAGAGCGTCAAAATGATGTATTTGCAACGAAGTAAAGAAGATTCGTGGGGTAATAGGTCGAAGTTAAAGTTTAGGTATCGTTTTAAAAATTTCGGACAAGATCAGTGGTGTAATTATGTATTTACTCTTTCTTTAATTCAAAATCTAAGTGACTAGAAAGATCACATCTAGCTAACTTTATTTTGACAACCGAGGTGTCCAAGCCAGCTTTCGCATAGCTCGACTAATTCCACAAAATACATGCCACCTTCCTCGAACATTAGGAAATTCTATCCACCAAGACTAGGATAAATGAGACGAAATCACATAGTGCTTTTGTCATCGCTGAAATTTGAACTTGAGACCTCGTTACCCACTTCATTCTAGCTTAACTTTAACAAAGTGAACAGAGATACTTTTGGAATTTAGTTGAGCAAAATGCAAGTGTTGTTCATTGAATGTTTGTTTTGCTACTCATATTCAAAGTATCAATCTACATATGAATGACTATATCATGGCCTATCAACAAAGACAAAACATTACAATGTGGAAATTGGTGATAGCATGATCGAACCTTATGCAGTGACTGACTCCCAATTATTGCTCAAGTGGATGATCATATGAAACAGGGGAATCTAACATGACTCTACATACAAAAAAAGAATTTGGAGAATAGGTACCAACCAAACCAACTTGTGGAAAGAAGAAATTTCACACCCACACAGTCCCTCAAACTAGTAAGCAAAGATATTTTTTTCTACTATGACTTACTCTCAGAGCAAATCCCAATTGAATCGTGGTTGAGTCGAAGCAGCATGATTATTATTGCTTGGTGCCGTGGTTGAGTAATGACCCAGCAATGGCCCTGGTGCGGGATCAAATGTTTCCCATTGTGTAGTTATGACAACAGAGCCCGAGGCAGAGTGCCTGGATGGCTGCTGATAATTAGCTTGTGTAGGCGAATGGGTGAAGGAATGCCTGCCGTTCTGGCTTTGAACTGGTGATGATGCTTGCTCATTGGAATACCTGCGCTGGTGCTGATGTTGTTGAGGAGACGGGGAGGATTCCTGTTTCGGAATGTGACTCCCGTTGCTTGATGGCGCAGAATTTTTCACCTTCAACATATCTAGTGTTTCAACATATTTTTGCACTCTTTTCACCTGTGTAACACAATTACAAGTTTTAGTCCATTCCTAAAGCAATGAATTGAAAAGCTGAAATTGCTTGCTAATTACCTGCATTTTCCTCTGCAATTTAACATCACCTTCAGCTACAATTCCATCCAATTTAAGCAGTTGATTCATCAACAACTCAATCACATTAACCAAATCCTTCTCTACAACTTTTGCACCTTTCGAAATAATTGATTCGAACGCAGACACCTAAGCAATCCAAACATAAACATAAGCTTACTAAACCAACACGAACATCTCATCCACCTCAAAGCCTAGACCAATAAAACAAGCATTTTATTAATATGCACCAACAATACAAAGAATTTAACATGTTACAACACATAACGCGTCTTAATTTCCAGACTACTAAATTTCACTTGTTACAAAACATTACTAATCACAAATAACGGATTTCTACGCATAATACTAATTCTTACCTGCCCAGCAAGCCTATCGACTTCAAAACTGATGTCTGATATAGTTTTAGCAGCTTTCTCCATCTTAGCATTCTTTCTCATCTCTAAGTACCGTTTTTCTTGGCTAAGTGGGTCTTCAACTAGAACAATTTTCGACTTATCCTTTACACCAGAAATATCAAGGAAAGCATTGTTGTCCCTCTCTTTGTCCTTGTACAACAACTTCTGATCTAGGTGGTGCAGCCCTGTCGGCCCCGTTAACATCTTCTTCAATTCACCTTCAATTCCATAACACCAATTCACAAATTATGTAAAAAAAAAATAAAAAAATCGTAAACTCATACTCGACTCAATTTCCTTTTTAGTTCTTTCAAAAAAAAAAACTACACATTTCTAAATTTAATAACAATACTTTGAAATGTCCATGATGAATTTTTTTTTTTCCTAACTCACCAAAGGTTGCTTGAGAACTGATATTGATTTCATGGTAAATTGAACCATACTTGACCCGAACCCGAATAGGTGGTGGAGGAGGCCGGTTTTCCGAATCCGGGTTACGCTTCTGAACCAACATTCCACCGGGCCGAACCTCCCACTCGTTCTCGGCAGCACGGTCGGCGGAAGTGCCGTTCATCATCGATGGAATAGCGGTGGTTTTGGTCTTCATACGCATCATATTTTTATTTGGTAATGATTTGAGAAAATGAATATGAAGAAAATTGATTATTGTTTATGCTGACGTTGAATTCTGAGGAATCAGATCAAAGCATTGACTTCACAAGTACATATCCATTTCCAAAAATCCAAAAGCCAGTTAGAAACAGTTGTAATATATTGTTGTGAAGTTGAGCATTAACAAAAGTCCAATAGCAAGCGCCACGCGTGAAGAGAGAGACAGAACTAACACTAGCAAAAAAACACTACACGCACTGCACAACTTTCCAGCTATGTATTCACCGCTTTAAGGAAAGAATCAGTACCAAAAATAAACACTCAACCAAAAAAAGAAAAAAAATTCTAACCGGAGAATCAAGAAATGTCTGTCGGCGATAAATGCCGAAGATAAATTGGACAAGGAGATTGAGAAAAAACAAATTGTAGATCGGGCTAGAAAAAGGAAAAGAATGAAAATGAAATGAGAACGCTAAATTATCCAAAAATAGCGAAACTATAGGAGAATCCAAAATAAACAGATTTGTCCGATCGAAAAAATTGCTAACTTACAATTTCAATGTTGAAATAGATCAGAAACTAGGACAATAATCAGACCCAAAAAGAAAATATTTTTTTCTCTTTTCTGATTCGTTGTTTTTTATCTTTTATTTGTTGTGTGTGTGTGTGAAGAAGGCTGGAAGAAGATGGAGGACAGAGAGAGAGATGGAAAAAATACGATACTACAAAAATGTATAAATAAATGAATGGACAGCAAACTCTATCATCAGTTTTTTATCGCTTAGTGTACTGATCGAAAAAATGAAAGATTAATCTCACGGCTATTAGTTATCGAATACCTTGAAAAATCAAAAAAAAAAGAAAAAACACAAAGGATCTAAGAACTCTGCTACACATTTGCATTTATATATATATAATTTTATAAAAAAGGAATTGCAACTTCGGTAGTCTATTTAATTATTGGTAGGGTATCACTGTACGTGTACATTTTTTTCCATAGTAAGTTATGACGAATATTGGAATAAAGGAAAGGAAGACAAACGTGGAAGCTGCCAAAGCCTTGTGCTTAAAGTCTATTGGAAAACTAAGCACAGATTTAAGATTTTAACTAATTTTCTTCATATATATATTTTAACTAGTTTTCTCCGTACATATATTTTAACTAAATTTTACCTTACTTTAATAAGTTTAAAGTTGTTTAAATAATAAAGATAATTATAATAATTAAATTTAATATCTTTTGAATATGTAAAGATAGAGAATTTATTTATTAAACCTAATTTTTACCAAAAGTATTTTTAAAAGTCAATCGATATTCATCTACCATCTGTAAATTGCAACAAAACAATACAATAATAGAAACATCAAAATAATACAACTAAATCTAATATTTACACACAAAAATTTTCACAAAGTCTTCCGAAATTCTTCAAAGACGACTAACATTTATTTATCACCTAAAAGTGATATCAAAATAATACAATTAAACTTAAATTTTACACACAAAAATTTCTCAAAACCAATCTAGATTCATCTATGAACTGTAAACTACCATAAAATAACAAACTAATAGAGATATTACGATAATACAATTAACCCTAACCTTTACCTAAAAAAAAATTCAAAGTCGACCCGCATTCATCTAACATCTGTAAATTAAAATAAAACAATAATAAGATAATAAAGATATCAAAACAATACAATTAAATTTAACCTTTACACAAGAAATTCTTCAAAGTCAACCGACATTCATCTACGACCCGTAAACTATAAAAAAAATAATATAATAGTGATCACAAAGCTTCGATTTTGATCCAACTAATTCTTGTCTGGGCGATCTTGTTGGTGGGTGGTAGATAAAGAAGTTAGTTATGAGCAACAGAAAGTATAATAAATTCTACTAAAGTGACACATAGAACTGAATATGTTGAGGTGTGCTATGAGAAGTAGAAAATAAAAAATATTGAACTAAAAGGACACATTAAGCTAAATTAAGCTAAGCAAAATTAAGTTGGCATAGCAAGTAATACTGTGTTTAAATTAACAACGTAAAAATGGAGAGATGATATAACGATCAAAAACCTGAAATTGTTGAAACTATGCTGAGACGAAAAAAAATAAACTTTGTTGAAACAAAAAACAATGAAAGATCGCAGCTGTTTATAACAATGAACAATGAAAAAAAAAAAGCTCAAACATTTATATAAAAGGACAGGAAAAGTCGTGGTTGAAAGAAACCAAGGAGGAATCAAATAAGATTTAAAAAACATAAAACAGGTAAAGAAAATTTGGTTAAAGGAAAATTTTATTATGGAGAAAAGCTAAATTTGGTTAAAATATAGAATTGGGTAAAAAAAATTGGGTATATGAAAATTAGGAAACTTTTATTATGGAGAAAAAAACTAAATTTGGTTAAAATACAAAAAATGAGTAAAGGAAAATTTAGGAAAATTTTAGTTAGGAAAATTTTATTATATTTATTTTATAGAATTTAATTGTAAGGAAGAGGGTAAAAGACGATTTTGTCTAAAGCGGACTATTTTAATGAAGTGCAAAAAGTGCAATTCACTTTTCCAAGGGCCTTCACACTTTTAATATACTAGTTTAGGTGTACGCGCCTTGCGCGTGTACCTTATTTTAATAAATTTAACCCTTATAAAAAATATCTTAAAATATTGCATCACATACGTAATAATTTTTTAAAAAATTAATAGTTATGATATATGACGACCGCTAGCTTAATTAAACATTATCTCATAGAGATATAAGTTTGATATTCTTCTAAGTACTTCATTCAACAAAATAACCACAACATAATTTCTCCAATAAATTTGAAACGACATAAAAACATAACTAATCTCTCATAATTATCGTTTGAGTTGATAACATTGTAACAAAATTGAGTCAATTTTTTGAATACAAAAATCATTAATAATTAAAATATAGCACACAAGAATGAAATAAATTTCAATAGATTGTAAATAATTGATTTATCATCGATTATAAATGACTTGAAGTCATTGTAAATAACTTAATACTATATCTATTGTAAACAATCGATTTCAACTCAATCTATATCCTAATTAATATATTTTTTATAAAGAACTATTTTTGTAAATTTTATAATCAAAAGAATACAATAGTGTTGTTTTTTTAAAAAAAACTGCATAAAAACTACTGAATACCTTTGAAAAAAGTAAAACTTGCGGCAATCAAAAAGTAAACCACCATACTGGTAATCTAAACCTTGATTTTCTGCAAGATATATAAACCTTTTATTTTTTCGGCTACTTCATTTGGTGACATATACTTTGTCTGAATGAGAAACACAAAACATTGTTAAAAGGGAAGAATTCATTGTCAATAATTGATTACGTATAACTTATATGTAATTTTAAAATTTTAACTAAAAAGAATAAAGAAGCGCAAAAATGATGATGATAATAGCTGCAAAAAGACTACTTGAATGAAAATTAGCAAAATCAAATAAGAAGAAAAGTAGACGAAACAATCATAATTTATGGTAAAATTTAATCAAAATATTAATTAACTAGAATTGTAGAAATTCTAATTGATTTAGAGATATTAAATATTATAATTTCTTACTTAGATTAAATAAGAAATTTAATTAATTTCTTAATGTTTTAATATAACTAGATTTTTAATTAAGAAATATAGGAAAGTACAATTGTATTTGAAATAAAAACTAAGTAAAAAGAATGGTCGTTTTCTAGAAACTCTAGGGATGAAAATACAATTATATTTGAAATTAAAAACTTTTAATTAAAATGGTTGTTTGTGGAAATTTTAGGGATGAAATTTTCTTTAAGATTTTTTTTCTAGAATTATGTAAAATTATTTAACTATTTTCAAAATTAATTTTATGTGTTTTGTCTAAATTTAGGACTCTGTAATATAATTACCTACTTTGATTGCTTCTTTAATCATATATTTTAGGAAATTAAAAAAAGAACGGTTGTTTTGTAGAAGTTTTAGGGGCGAAATTTTCTATAGGAAATTTTTAATTAATTTTATGTTCTTTTTCCAAAATTTAGGACTCTTTAATTACCTAGTTTGATGGTTTCTTTTACTATTTAAGAACTTCTTTATTTTAAATACTGTAATTATAATAATATAATAATTAGAGAAAATAAGGAAAAAGATAATTTTGTTTGTTGTGAAGATTTTTAATGAAAGGTAAAAAATTTAAATCACTTTTTTAAGGTTTTTACATTTTTAATATATTATAAATTATTATATTATATTATTATTATATTATTATTATTATTATATTATTATTATTATTATTATTATTATTGTTGTTGTTATTATAGATTATAGATAGAGCATAAAAAACGAAAATTGTGAAAATGCAAATTTTAGACAGTTGGACAATCCCTTTCACTAATAGAGGTTTTTCTTTAGTTTAGTTCAGGCGTCGCCTTTGTCTCTCTCATCCGACAGTAAATTACGTCGCACGCTTCCCACTTTTGTTTTTTTACAGGGTTCGGATAGTTGTTACCTAATACTCTCTCCATTTAAAAAAAAAAAAAAAAAAAAATTTAACTTAACATAAAATTTTAAAAATAAAGAAAATATTAAATTTTGTAGTATTAAATTAAAGATATGTCAAATATACTAAAATGTTTTTTTATTTTGTAGTCTTAAATCTGTCAAGTGAACAATTAAAATTTAAAAGTTGCTAAAAAAAAAAGAAATCCTTCTTTTTGAAACGGACTAAAAAAAAGTAAGTCATTTTTTTTAAACGGAGAGAATACTAATATTCTACGTTGCATTATATTATTTTTATCATCATTTCGTAAAAATAAAACTTACGAGTAAAGTAGGGTTTAGGTAGAGTTACTATAAAAAGATAAGATATATTATAAAATAATATTTTATAATATTAAACAATAAGTAAAAATAAAATGAAGAAAAATTTAGATAACACGAGATTACATAAATCGATTGTTAGTATAAATGACACTTTTGAATTTGATCTTACCTAACAATGATTAAAACCCTACGATACACTTTTAAGTAACAATTAGACAAATTTAAAATTTTACTTTTAAGTATTTGTTAATTGTTGGCCAGAAAATCAGATTAGATTTTGGAATTTACAGTCAAAACGGATTTTCTTTTTTAATTTTAAACCTTTACCAAAAGTAACTGGAGACAAGCTAAACCGTTTGGTCAGCTTCATTAAACCAATTTGGGAAGTATTTATGCACTCCCTATTTTCACTCCTCAAACAGAAATTTAAAATTCATCACTTGGCTATTTCCTCCGTTATTTAATATTACTACTGTCCTTTCTTTCAATTTAAGTTGATCTACCATTTTATTCGTTTACTAAATTTTAATTAAATTCTTTATTTAAAGAGCCTTAAATTTGACCATAAAAAATCACCAACATGGACGCAGTATATTACTTTGTCAATTTGTCCATGTGTGGGGCAAATTACTTTGTCAATTTGTCCATGTGTGAGGCAAACTTTCTTCAAGTACTGGATATCGAAGGCCCGCACGGGCCCAATATATGTTATTTTTTAATCTCAATTTATATGATATAAATAAAATTTTAATAATTAATTATATTTTAAATATTTTAAATTGTTAGCTATTGTAATTTATAATAGTTTTTTGACATTATAATTTACTATTTTAAGTTGTTAGCCATTATAATTTATAATACTCACCTTGTCTAAAGTTTTGTAGCATTGATAGTCTATTATTTTTTTTGAATAATTTAAGTTTTTAATTACTGAAATTTATAATACTTTTTCTTCTATTTCAATTTAAGTAACAATGATATAATTTCGAAAGTCAATCAAATATCACGATTGAAGTCCCGAAGTAGACATGTCTTAAATGACTCATAATAACTTATTAGAAGTGATACAATAAAATTACTATAAAAAATAGTTGTGAAAAAAATTTGAGCGGGCCTCATATAAGATGTCAAGTTAATTTAAAACATCAATAATTAATTTATCCTTTTTTTGTTTATTTTATTTTTTATTAAATATTTTTTTAATATTTAGATGACTCATAATAATTAATTAAGGATAAAATAGTAAAATTACGGTTGGAACAACTGAAGCAAACATGTCATAAATATCTATTTTACTTTTTTTTCTCATATATTATTAATTTTTTAATACGTAAATGACGTATAATAATCAATTAGGAAATAACTCATTAGAAGTGGTATAACCAAATTAATATAAAAATAGTTGTGAAAAAAATTTAGACAGGCCTTATATAAGATGTCAAATTAATTTGAAACTTCAATAGTTTGTTTATCATTTTTTTTTATCTTTTTAATTAAATATTATTAATTTTATTAGTACTTAAATGACTTATAGTAATTGATTAGGGATGAAATGATAAAATTACGGTTGAAGCAACTGAAACAGACATGTTATAAATGTGTATTTTATTTTTTGTTAAATTTTTAATACTTAAATGACATATAATAATTAATTAGGGGGTGATATAGTAAAATCATAAATTAATACTTAAATGACCTATAGTAATTAATTAGGGATGAAATAACAAAATTACGGTTGAAGCAACTGAAGCAAACATGTCATAAATGTACATTTTATATTTTTATTAAATATTATTAATTTTTTAATACCTAAATGACATATAATAATTAATTAGGGGTGAAAAATCACTGAGGAAGCAGACATGACGACAGTCTCCTGCTTCCAAGCCTCTTCTATATAATTAATTAATACTTAAATGACCTATAGTAATTAATTAGGGATGAAATAGTAAAATTACGGTTGAAGCAGCTGAAGAAGACATGTTATAAATGTATATTTTATATTTTTATTAAATATTATTTATTTTTCAATACTATAATATATCAATTAGAGATGATATAATAAAATTACGAAGAAAAGCCGACAGCCTCCAGCTCCCAAGCCTCTTCTATATATTAGAATTATATACTACCAATTTATTCAATCTTTTTATTTAAATACAGTACAAATTTAAGATACCTTAAGTACAATAACCAGAGAAAAATTTACCAAAAAATAAAACGTAGTAATGTTTTTGTCTTTTAGTCAGTGAAATTTCTAACTCTTGTATTGAGCAGCCTTCATGTCCCGTCTCCAAAAGTTGCTGTTCCAGGGACCCAATGGTCATTCAGACTGAAAAGTAAATAGTAGTGACAATTCAACTTTTATTTATATTTAGCTGTGAACAAACACAAAAATAATTACTTATAAGTAAGGTTTATAATAGGCAAAATCAATTACGAAGAGTAACAGGTTAATTATATATGTTGACACTGTAAAATTTCTTTGTTTTAAAGGTTAAACTCGAGATAAAGAAGTTACATATGCATGTCCTTTAGTTTAACTTGCGTGTATCTCCTTCAATTTTAAATGTATATAAACAGATATGACACAATTAAACTATTATAAATTGATCAAATAAAAATGTGTTATAAAACAATAAAAAATAAAGAAGAAGTGTAGAGAGAGAAGAGAGAGTAATTGTTATTTCTCTTGAGGCATGAAAGATCATAAGATTTTTGAGAATTATTTAAAGTCAAAATTTACTCTTAGTTTCTGACTAAAAGACAGATACTTCAAATCCTGATAGATATCAACTAGATCATGATATATCTTATTAGATCTTGATAGATCTTATCTATATAGACATTCACTATAATGTAAAGACATTTATAACACTTCCTCTTGAACGTCTAATTGATAGATAATGTGTCTTGTTAAAACTTTATTAGAAAAAATCTAATGGAAAAAAATCTAGTGAAGAAAAAAGAGTACACGTCTCTAAGAATACGATATAGATTGCCTCATTAAAAACCTTACAAAGAAAACTCAGTACGACAATACCTTGAAAGGGAAAAAGAATACAACGCGTATTAACTGTCCCTAATGAGAACATCCTTGAGTCTTGCATCCCGATCTTGTGCATCATCTTTTTGAAAGTTGCAATTGGAGGAAACTTGGTGAATAAGTCAGCCACATTGTCACCTGAACGAATCTGTTGCACGTTAATATCACCATTCTTTTGTAATTCATGTATATAGAAAAACTTTGGCGAAATATGTTTCGTTCTATCTCCTTGAGTCCTCCCTTAAGTTGTGTTGTGCATGCTGCATTATTCTTATAAAAAATCATGGGTATTTTGTCACATTTCAAATCATATCTTTTGTGAATGAGATGTCGTGGACCTCAACCACACACACTTTTGACTTGCTTCATGAATAACTATTATCTCAGCATGGTTCGATGAAGTGGCTGCTATAGACTGTTTTGTATATCTCGAAGATATGTCAGTATCCCCATATGTGAACACATAGCTTATTTGAGATCGGGCTTTATATGGGTCAGATAAGTACCCAGTACCCAGTATCAGCATAACCAACAAGATCGAGACTGCAAGCTTTAGAATAAAATAAGATCATGTGTTTGATCTTATTTCGATGTCTCCTAATAGGAGCAAAACTCTATCTTGCTAACAAATTAACTGAGAAAGCCAAAATCAGGCCTTATGGTATTTACAAGATAGATACATTAGTTCACCAATTGGACTAAGATATGGTACTTAAGGACTAATCCAATTCGGTATGTTTTGCATTTTAGCAAATAATCTTATTACTTTTGAAAACTCTCCAAGAGTTTCAATGATTTTCAAACCATCAATTTATCCCTCATAAGGATAATAAACAAGTTTTTCAGAAACTTCATATGCTTCAAGCATTTTGAATCCTTTAGAAATTTTCATATGGATTTTTGTCAAGTGACAATATCAATATGTGTGACATCTTCAAGTGTCTAGACTGCAAATCAAATAAGTTTATGCTTACAAAGATGTATCCCTTCATGTCACTTGTTAAATGTTTCTTCGTCAGCATGCTAAATAAACATAGAATTCAGATTCTCATAATCTTTTACAATATTGCGTCAATGTTGTATCAAAGATATTAATGATATATCATTTCGTATCGATTCATAGTGTAACATAACATTTTGAGATCTTATCACTTCATTATTTTCAGGTATCTGAACCTCTCATAAGGTTTCATAAAACATTATGTCACAGGCTCTTTAAGAGCACATTGCCTTCTTATTATGATTATTTGCTCCTTATTCTTTTCAAGGATTATTTCATTTAGAATCGATTAGTCCACCACACTTCACGCATTCATAGACATTGTCCTTTAGGAATACAAAATAGGAGCACTTACAGCGTAATATGAGATGCTTTCGACATTTGACTTGAATTATCTTTTGAATAAGGATTTGATGATAATTCCTAACATATTTCATAGCTACTAATAATCTCTCCCTTATGTTAGGAAAACTAACATTCATGCTCCATCTTTTTTGAGGAATTCATCTTTGTGCATCATGGTATATTATTAATCGTATACCGCACATCGATCAAAGCTATTAGATGGAATAGTTGGTTCCTGACCTTGAACCAATTGAGAGGAAAGAAATAATCAGAATTTATTGGTCTAATGCATACAAGTGTTATAGTATGCAACATATCATATTTCAAACCAACACATGAAGTTTTGTTCTCCTTAGCAATAGATTAGCTATTTATCAAAGACATTCAATGTCAAACCATCATCATCAAGATAAATTGTCTTGATTACACAATCTAAAAGTTATGCTCTTAACTCAATTTTATTGAGCAAACAACTTTATGAATATCAAACGTAGATTGACAATGAATATACATGTAATCATCTTATTGATGCATCTTCTCAATATATCACATGATAGGTGAACGAGCTCTTATTCACCTTTTATAATTTTTAAATTTTAAGGGATCCAATCTCAACATTAGTTGGTCCAGTCAACTTATCATGAGAACAAGTAACATTAAAATTAATGAAATTTTTTCTAATTCTTCAATATATGTTCAATACTCAGTATGCACATATATCGCAATCGTTCATGGCAACTTATGAACTTTATTTTGGCAAACTCCAAGTTTACCATGACAAGTACCTTTTACTTTAGTAAATTTCAGATTTACTATTACATAAATAAAGTTCAGATTTACTACTTCAGAAGTAGATTTCAAAATAACTCTTCTCAATTATTCTACCTCTCCGGGAGGTGAGTTGTGTGTGATACAATCACAATAAAATGCACATTTATATTAATAAGTTTTACTAAATATTATCACATTCACCTCGGACAATGGATCTATGCTTATAATAATCAACATTTTTATTTTCAGCAATGAAATATAATTGTGCCTTAAGCCTAGCAAATTATGATAACGTATAACCTCTTTTAAAATATTAATAATTTAAGAGTAAATCTAGGTGTGCATATAATGAAGAGAATTTTTCTCTTAACATACCTTTTGGGGTATATCATATATTGCAACAACATTCACTTGAGCAATTTGTCAGCTTTCAGACTTATCATATATTATTACCGCATTCACTTCAAGAATAGAACAATTTGACTTATCATATATTGCTACCATATTCACTTATTGGAATGAAACATATTTAATGGGACAGATTCATGTCTTTTTATCAAAAAGACGTTATTTTACCTTATCCATCATTATATTATCAATATGATGCATTGAGATTCAAACTCAACGGCTTATCCATATAAAGACGTCTTAGGCATAAATCGATGAGACTTGAACCCAACATCTTATTTTCATGATAGTGCATTCATATCGTGCTTTGGGGAGGATGCCCATCTTCAAGTGGTCAAATCTTTCTTTTAGGCTATTCCACAAAACAAGTGGATCCTTAGTAGTAAGGTATTTAATTTTCAAAATTTCGTCAAGATGATGACGCAAGAAAATCATAATCTTAGCACGATTTTGATGAGACGTTGTATTTTCTTTTTTTGTGGCGTCTCCAAGACCCATAGTATCGAAGTAGATTTCAGTATTCAATACAAGGTAGTTCTTACTCGAGGCTACGAATTCAGATTTGTAAGATTATTAACAATATGAAATAAAAGAAAATAATACCTTAGCGTTCAAATTTGAGACAGCAAAGTCTCGTGCTGATAACATGTTATAAAACAACAAAGAATAAAGAAGAAGAGTAGAGAAGGTGCTGATAACGTGTTATAAAACAACAAAGAAAAAAGAGAAAGAGTAGAGAGAGAAGAGAGAGTAATTGCTGAAGGAAGTCCTTCTAGGGAAAATTTACTCCTAGTTTCTGACTAAAAGACAGACTTCAAATCCTGATAGATATCAACTAGATCTTGATACATCTTATTAGATGTTGATGGATCTTATTTATATAGACATTTACTATAATGTAAATACATTTATAACAAAATGCACATCTTACTCGATAAACATTATGTGATTTGATATATAGGACATATACATTTTACGCAATTTACCATATAGCATTTGTATTTCTATTTGTTTAATTTTATAATAATTTAAATATCTATTTATTAATATCAAAAGTTATAAGGCACACACTTTAATTAGTTAAGGCAAAGTTAAAAGGGACATGTTTATCGATAATCCTAATTGGAGTGCTACGTCAACGTACCATAGCCAACCATACAAAAGAGTAACAATTACGTCAGATCTTTTCAATACACGTGTCAGTTCATTGGACTGTGACTTCAAAACTTTGCCTCTCTTGGAAGCCATGCCAAATCTCCACCGACACTTTTGGACGGCTAGATGAATGCAGCTTTTTCTATCAGTTCGACGTGGCAGTAAATTGACCGTTGATGTGATTCCCACGCGGTCCTCTATTGGTGACCATTTTTCCCTGTTACTCCCTTCGTCCAATTTATTTCGACATCTTTTTCTTTTTAATCCACTCTTAAAAAATATTATCTTATACAATTTAAAATAATTTAATTTTCATTTTTTTTATTCTTAATAATAATTTAGAACTGATATTTAAAAATTATTTTAGATTATAATGTTCAAAATATTTCTTTCTTCTTACACATTATGTTAAATTAGAGGATGTCACGTATAGATAATTACCGTGGTCCGATGGGACAGTACAACCCACTTGTGTGTTTTATAAAAGGTCAATGTAGATGGGCGGTCGTTAGTTGCTTTTGTCTGTTGACTAATTTATTTATTAATTATGGAGTACTTATTTTATTTCCTTAATTATTATTTCTTCCAATCTCAATAAGATGTGTGTCGAAACATGTAATTTTTTGTATGAAGTTTCATTAAGGGATCCCTCTAACTTAATGTAAAAGAAGTGAAGCAGTTTGTTAAATTATTAATCTGCTAAACTAGTAGATTTCAAATATCAAATAATGAAACGAAAGAAATTTATGAACTCTGGTGATTCTTTTGGAATAAAATAATTAAACTAGATTCTAGAATTGCTTAAGAAGTAGTTTAATGTTACAATTTTATAGTTTAAAACTAGAAAAAAGGTAATTCGTTTTTGATAATCAAAAATTTTAATTTTAAATTTAATTTTATCTTACTTTTTTTTTCTTTTTTTAAATTCGTTTACCAAAAATTTCTCTTTTCCTTAGCTTTTGATAACTTTTAAATTTTTTTTTCCACATGACATATTTAATTAAGATAATAAAATTAAGAAATATTTTATTATACTAGTTTAGCCGCACGTGCCCCACACGTATAATTTTTGATTATTTAATATTAGGAGATTTTATCTATTAAGAAAGTTTTTAATGACGTGCAAAAAGTTCAAAATATATATTTTATTGTAACATAAATATATTTTACCACCAGAAGTTTTAATTGATTAATGGATTTAATATATTATAGATGTAGATTTAGACTTTTTAAATCTTCTTAAAATTAAATTTAGTTGTTTTAGAATTTTTAAGCTAATGAAAAAAATATTAGTTATCATTAATTCTGATGACTTCTAATAAGGAAAAGTTTTAGCATAAATATATTTAATTAATTTTTAATTCTTAAATATTAGAAAAAAATAATGAAAAGATAATCTTATTTAAAGCAAAGACTTTTAATATATTATAGATCTTAGATATAAATATAAATTATAGATATAGATTATAAATTCTTGATATCTTTAGAGTATAACATTCAATTTTATTTTTTTTTTACTTTTTAAAATTAGTGTCAACTGAAAATCATGGCAACAAATTGTGTGTGTGGGGCGGGGGGGGGGGGGGAGGGGGCGGGGGGAGAGTATTTGATAGTTAAGTATTGGTAGGGTTCCCTAGCTTCTCTTGTGTGCAAGAATATACATTATTCGAAGTTTGTCTAGAATTTTAAAAAAGAGACAGCGTACCGACACTTTGAATAGTTTAATTTAATTGATTTAAAGTGGTTTTTAGTTTATTTGGAAGTACGTAGCAGTGGTTTCGTTGAAATTCAGTGGGGTTAAAGTTTTAATTTTACCCAACATACATTTTAGTAAGATATTTTAAAATATTTAAATTGATTGTTTTGTAATTTTAAGTGAAAAATAAATATATTTATTTTTTTTAATAATGAGAGAAAAATAAATTTGATCATATGGCAAATTAATGATCAATCAGTTTATTTGGGGACTAATTAACATGTGTACTTGAGGAATACATAAAGTATATCCTTGTTTCCAAAGTAAAATTAAATTTATTAATTAATTCCTTAAGAGTATATCCTTGTTTCCAAAGTAAAATTAAATTTATTAATTAATTTTTCACCTATTAAAATTAGCTATAAATAGCCAACACTTTGAACAGTGAAAAACAATAACTTAACACATATATTTTCCTAATTTTCTTGCCTTCTCTACTAACTTTTCTCATCTTGTTTCACTTTGCTTTTATCTTATAATAATTTTATCATTTTCTTTCTCAGTTAAAACTTGTTGGTTTATAATTAATTTTGTTAATTCCTGTATTCTCTGATTAATTAGGAAAAACTTATTTAATTTTGAATATCCTCTAATTAATCAGGGAAATGCTTATTTAATCCTAAAAAAATATTTTACATTATTGAAATAGCTTCTTTGGACAGTACCTAACACGACTTAAGTATTAAATATATTACTAAAGTATCATAATAATAAGATATATCTATATTTCAATCTTGTTATATTATTATTATTGTTGTTGTTGTTGTTGTTGTTGTTATTACTGTAATATGTTAATATTACTATATAGAAAATATTATTACCGTTGCAATTTATTTATTTTTACAATTGACAGTGAAATTTACTATTATTTCCCAATATTTTATGATGTTCATATTTTACCATCTTACATCTAGCTACAAGTGACAACTTGCCAATACTCGTTTCTTTTTATGTTTGCTTATGTAGGATGTTACTTCATATTTACTTCGTCCTAGTACTAAATATTATTACTACCTACTTTGCCAAATCTTTTTTGTTTTTTTGGTAAATACTTTGCCAATTCGTTTAACTATCATTCCTTTTTTTTATCGTTTCTTTTTGGTGTTATCGCAGAAGAAACTGATTAAGATAGAAAGTTAGTAAGTAGTAGTGCGTTGTTACTCTCTCTATATACTAGTAATCATAGTATTGTTGCTGAAGTTTTTTGTTTTTCGACTTCTTAATATCTTTTGTTTCTTGTATTTTAATTTTTATTTAAATTTATTTTAGTTACTGTTCAGAATGTGTTGCTATGACTTATGCAATCCGATTAAGTATAAAATATTATATAGGTTATTCTTTGTAACTAGACTAATATGATAAATTTTGAGAAGTACATTAATATCATACTCTAAATGGCAAAATTGTGCGCTAATGGTAAAAAAGCTTTGTACTTGTCAATACATAATTTAAATCTGAAACAAAATTATGTTACTTTGGGGTTGTAAATTGTAATTGGAGCGGACTGCACAAAGAGAATTATACAGGTAGACTGAAATTAACACGTTATTGTTTTGTTTAGTGTCAAATTTGATCAAATAACGTAACACGTAATATTCCAGGATGGAATAATTATGAAGTTTCATCTTGAAATGTAATTTTTTCACATGGTCACTTTTCTGGCAACTATAACTGATTGTACATTTGTCAAATCCGAAGATATTCCTAATTTTTATATAATCTTGATAGTAAAATTATTATATTTGAAAATCCATTGACATTATATTTGGGTTCACAAAACTTATGTGATTCCACTTTTCTTTTAGTTTGTCTCCCAAAAATGGTATATTTATTTATATATTCAAAAGTATTGATTTAAAGTTTTTATTTCTCTTAATGAGATGATATAGAGAAATATTTATAACTTAGTTTAGATTAAATATCTTTAAAAGAAAGTATTTCTTATTTTAATTGTATTTAATCAAACAAAATCACATAATATAGAACGGATGGAACGGTAGTATTAGTAAGCAATAATCTTCATGAGGATATTCAATTCAAAGGATTGGACAATTGACCAGTGTTTTCAGGTTATTAATAAACACCTCAAATAAAGTTATGATTAATTTTGGAAAATCATAGTTAAGTACGTTGACTCCAAACTCTCATGCATTCTTATGAAAGAACTTGAGAACGATAATCGACTAGACATGGCAACCAACAGGTTCCACATACATTTATGTGCATGATATCATTTGTTTAATTAAGTTCTACCAGATGGTTCTATGAAACTATTGCCCTAAATAAGAGCGTGTGGAACTAAATGATGTGAAAAAAGATGAAGTTTGGTCAAAATAATGAGCACAGTTAAATTTTATACTACATTTAGCGCACATGCATTAGTTAATTATTTATGGGTTATATAATATTCATAAGACCATATCTTAACAGAAGATATATAGTACATTCAGCGACGAATTTATGTAGAGTGGATGACAAACGTCTCGATTAAACTTTTGTGTGCATGTAGATATGTATGCACATACATATATATGTATGTATAATGAAATGTATAAATATTAATAAAAATGGCACCTGGAGAAACAATGAGCCTCGTGATGCCAATGGTTAAAGGTCATGTTTAATAACACCCTTGGGACGCAAGTTACGGGCTAGTTGGATTCATTTTCTCGAAGTTATTTCATCAATGCGGACATCACTTTGTAGCGAATTTATTGTTAAAAAATGTGGATAAATAAAATAGAACCATAAACATCTTCTAACTATATAACCTTGACTAAACCAACGAGCAAGTCTAAATCTAGCATAAGGAGTAGGAGTATTAATTACATCTTTCTCGATGAATATTATGCTATATATGTTACTGTTCAAAGCAGCGTGGTACTTTGAGCCTTTCAACTCTTGAATTCGCCTCTGGGCATTACTATATTATTTTCCACCGGTCTTCAGAAAATGAAGGGTTCCGCCCATAAATAAGTGGTCTTGAGTTAAAAAGTTTCACCAAAATCAAAATTCTAAGTATATTCGAGTCAAAGAATAAAATTCTAGCTAGGTTAGAATCTCAAAAAAAAAATAAAAAAAATCAATGTACAATTCGATTCAAATCAACCTTAAACGACCTCCGGTTGAGGTATTTATTAATTTTTTTGTTCAATGAATAATATATCTATATTCAAAGCATGCTCGATTTTCAATTAAACTAGATAGTCATTTTTCGTTTCAATTTGCTTTTCTTTGATTTCATCCGCGTTTCGACAGTATTTTTTTTTCTCTTTGTTTAATAATTATTTCTTAAATGTTTATTAAATATTAATTATTTACTCTTTGTTAATTGTTTTAGTTGTTTAATTGTTAGTGTGCTAATTAGTTTAGCTATTTATTAATTTACTGTTGCGGTCTACCGCATACGTAAGTGTACATGATCTAGCAAGTAATATAGCGACTCCAAAAGAGTCGAATATCGAATCCACAGAGACTACTAGTTTAGCAATTCACTTAACTTAGTCGTTAATAATATTTCAAGCAAGTGTTGTGATGTATCAAAGAGTTTATAAGAGTTAATACTTTCTAACAATACGTAAAAGAAGTAAAAATGTTTTGTACGATCTTTAACAAGGTTATAACCAATAATTAGAAAGTTTCCAGATCTACGACATGTCACACAATCATGTTCAGTATTTGTTTAACTCAGTGAACTTTATTTCTCGAATTGCGAGCTATGGGGTTAAGTGTAGATTTGGGAATGGTCGTCCTCTAAATCACCTATTTGAATTAGTCTCACAACTACATCGTCAAGTGGGGACATGAGTTTTTAATCCAAATATTTTAATGTTTGTATCTCGTACGAAGCAAAATAAGGTAAACTAGGTATATTGCTATCGTAGTTGTAAATCACCCTATGTTTGTAAGAGATAATCTTATTCCTCATGCTCCTCATCCTATTCTCATATTCCTATGGTCCGTTCATACAAGAATTACACATTTATTCTAATGCTGGCCAAACACTAAATGATATATCCAAGAAAACAAGCATAATTTAATGAGAAATATGTTCTATTGATTCAAAACAACTACTAAACAATCATGTTCGGCCGTAATCACAGAACAAGGATAACTCACCACTCATGTTCGGAATTAACATAAAAAAATTCAAAGTATTCATACCAAAGTTAAAATAGAAGATTTGAGTGGTAAAATAACTCTAATTAGAAGTCCATATATGTTTTTCTCCTTGCTTAGATGAACATAATAATATCCCAAAACAATACATGTGTCCTATTTATAATTAGAAAAAATTTCACGAGCAAAACACACTAGCATACCACTCCCTTATTGCGGAGTTTCTTGGGCATGGTATGCCATAAACGCAGATATACACTGAAAATCAACATTCAAATTTTTGCCTTCAACGTGCCACTACCTTATCGCGGAGCACCTTGAGCGTGACACATTCCAGTGTTCAAATCACCATCCTTGCCCCATAATTCACTCTTCACTTTTTGTTTCATGTCCCATACTTTGTAAATACCGCTTTACTCCTTTTAAGCTCATCCTGCACAGAATGTTGCTTCTAATGCCTTCAATTATCCATAAGCTCGGCATTGTTTCTCAATTGTTTACACCAAATTTTAGTCTTGCAATACTAATCACATCACATTCATTATTTAAGAATACAAATTAAGCTCAAATATAACACTATATATGCAATTTAGCTCATGAAATTGGTGCAAGTAAGTATAATAATTAGTACTTGGACGAATAAATACGCCCAAGGTCACCACCCCATGCTTAGAATCTTGTTCACCCTTGAATAATTCTTTACAATCATTCTCAACACACACCGGATTTACATCACTAAGATAACAAAATACTTAAGTTGGAACCTCAAAGACTAATCATCAATCATCAATTTCTATCCCAAACATGTCAGGTCGCCAATGAAAACATGGGAATACTACTTCAAGACTTCCTAACCTCAAGAATGGGCTCTACCGAGTTGGCAAACTCATGCATATTACTCGACCATTAAATCATACAAGTCACCTAACCATCATCAACATGCGTCCTCACAAAAAGAGAGTTACCTATATTTACTTACTACTATGCAATATATCATAATAATGGGTATAAAAATCAAATTCTGCTCGATCACTCTCCTAAAGAATTCACATGTGATATAGGACAAACCTTAAGCTTGCCCTTAGTGTAGTACTCTACTAAAGTCAGAACATTAATGTTTAGGATCAAATAGGACTTTAAGGGTTGTAATGTAGGCTAAGGGACAGTTAGGTATTATTCTGGGCAGTATAGTGACTATCTTCCCTAATTGCTTTAACACATCACTCTTTATACAAAACTCTAATCCATCTACCCTATTTTCCACTATTTTTTTATCACATTGTCTTTTTTTTTTGTTCTGCCCCATCTCTTGAAGCTAGCTTACATATTTTAAGTAGGGAGTACTAACCTCTCATGATGCACTTGAAATCAATATTTAGTTTATTTCACCACTCTCTCACAACATGCGAATTGTGAAATATCAAAAGTTATTTCATTGGTCTATTGCTTTCACTTTTTCTCTATTTAATTACATACTCTTTAACATCTTAATTTTTTAATTAAAGCACCTAGGAATTATGGATCAAATTGGGGCCAATTAAAAGAACAGGAACAAACTACTAATAAGGCTACTAAAGAATATGCTCAAGGCTTTATGAGGTTGACTAAGGTTATGCAATAAGGGTAGACAAAGAAGGTGCAAAACATGACTGCCAAAGAAGTGTCTATATCATCTCCTAAACTTAATATTCTTTATTTTGCTTTGTAAATACACCAGAAAAGTTCTAGATATCACTACGCACATGAAATATATAGAAAACCTCACTCAGACATGGCGCATGCTTAAATCAAGAAGGATCCCTATAGACTCTCAACAAAGTAAGGTGAGCGAGTTCTTCTTCCTACTCTCTCCCTATGACTAATTCCCCTTAGGACAGTCGTTATCCAAACGTCAAAAAGGAAGATACCTAACTATGACTTTTTATTGGCACTTATCCTTAATGAAAAAAATCTACTCTTAAAATCTAAAAACTCAATCCTTCTCGATTCAACAGGACTATCCTCAGGAAAAGAATTGAAAACAAAAGTCGAGGAACCCAAAACAAAAAATGAAATAACTAAACTAAAGATTACTAGCTATTACATAACCATAAGTTCGAATATTTAATTATTATAGATCGAATTTAAACTACTGAATTGTCTTTCAAGAGCCAGAATCAACAAAAAGGTAACATAAATAACATCCATAATCAAAATAGAACAACATCCATACTTAGCAGAATCACATCACAGACCAAGGATAGTAGAATCCCACCCATACTTAAAATGTAACACTATCCCCAGTCCTTGTAAAGACAAAACAAAAACAAAAGTGAGGTGTTTGAAAACTCCTAGGTCAATCATCCATGCCATCATCAACATCCGATCCCAAGACCTCATCACCTAAGTCTAGGTCTATGTCATCATCATCATAGAACTCAATGTCAGAATCTTACAATTATCTGTCCTCATTAGTAGTAATATTATCCTCAAGGGGCTCCACAAAATCAGAAACAATCCTCAATAAACTCTGGCATGGTGACTCAGAGGGTAATCGAGCTCGACTCTGCATATCTCATCTCTAGTAGTTGCTCTCGCTCACACCTAAATCTGCAACATCTGGAGTTCATACATGCGAACTGTGATCTTATTATCCCAAGCATGACGCTCGGGTAGTGTCAGTAAGGGCCTGTGAGATACATAAAGAGCTCTTGTCCAGGTCATATCCACTAGACGTATCTACAACAATGTTCTATAGTCTAAAGCCTCCTGCTCAATGTTATTCTTCCTTACAAATCTCATAAGCAGCCCACCAAAACCATACCTATGCCTGTGATAGTGTGTGCCTTCTTCATCACAGACTTGATCACCACGCCGATGTTAATTTCAAAGCCATCCTGCATCAAAGCATAAAATAATAAAACCAATCCTGAGTGACCTCTGTCATATGCTTGTTTGAAATGAGACAGTGACAAATAATCTTCAACCTCACTCGAGTTTTCCTATTCATGTGGTCATAGAAAAATGTCAAATGATAGCCTCCTTCTTTGTAGTGGATCCACCCAGTCATTGACCTATCTCCACATAGAGAGTATCTAATGCCAGCGTACAGTGGTATAATATTCAACTATCTCAGCTGATGAGGGTCATCTTTAGGAGTACCCAAGAGAACATTCAAGTCGTGTGTCTTGAACTTAATCACCTGCCTCCAAATCTAGACCTCCAAATCATGCTGCCTCAGGTCCTAATTAGCATAAAACTCCCTTATCAAATGCATGTTACATTCAATCAGCTGCTCAAAGATGAAAATTTTTCTCAACTGCTCAATACACCAAACAATGCTTAGGAATTCCCTCCTTAACCTTTCCCTGTCAATGACCTCATCTGAGGCATACTTTGACTCCAAGTGCTTACCGTGCCACCTTTTCCTTCTTCCAAGCCCACCGAGTTCAGAAATTTTAAGTTTGGCCTTGTGAAATTGTTGGGGCCCTAGGTATACGATCCACTGAGCAAATTTTCTTCCTTCCCTCGCCCGAAGGACCAACTCATTTTTCTTTCTACTGCCTGCTAGACATAGTACCTTCTAAAAAATAACACACAAGAGTTATGTCAAGGAAAATCCTACAAAACTAGCCAACACCAAGTGCAAGAGGTTTTAGGGGACACTCCACACTTAGATGCTAACACCGGTATATGAGTTCTGAAGAAGGGTACTCAGACTTCCCCTTTTCACTCGTATCAAAACATCTTCCCATTAAATATGCATATCTTCAATCATATTTTACTCATGTTAACATTCACGGGATCACAATTTCGGTGTCGATGCATCATGTTAAGAGGTTTTATGTTGCCTACGATCCTTTACTTAGAATTCAAGCAACAAAAATTGGTTTTCTTATCACAACTTTTCATAAATCCACCACACCTATGATAACGACTACCTCTGGAGCTAAACACTCACACATTTTTCAGTACAAGCACTTTTTCACCAAACCCCAAAGAGTACACATTTTTCTTCCAATAATTTAAAACACACTTCAACTATCACCACAACTTTATTCTAAAAATCAAACCACACTTCATAAGTTACGCAAATTTTTTGCATACTCAATGATATTCAAGTTTAAACTTCTCATTGGGGTGAAACCAAACAACCAAAACTTGATTTTATGTACTGACAGTAAATCAATCAACCTTCACATGCATTTTTAAGAAAATAGGCACACACCCACTACTCATAATTCACCTATTGAAACTCTATACGCAAACATCAGCTATTAGGAATAAATAACATCAAGTAAAACTTGGAAACTTGAGTATAACACCATACATGGCATGCAATTCAATACACCTTGTAATATTCCCTCAAATATGTGAATGAAAAGTAATTATATCATGCCCAAATTCGTACGAGAGAGAAAGAGAGAGGGGGAGAGAGAGAGAACTTACCTTGTTCTTGAGTTGTGAAGGAGTGAGAGACTCGTTGGGAGAGTAAAAGGAGTAAGAGACTCGTTGGAAGAGTAGAAGTGACATATGACATTACAATTTTGAGAGAGTGGTATACTAGGTTAGGGAGAAATATGGTAACTTTGGGGATCATTTTGGATTTTAAAAGGCTTAGATTAGGTTTGAACCGATATTTTAAATAAAAAATGGCTAGATTTAGCCTCCAGTATGCCACGCCCTTATCACAGAGGATAGGGAGCGTGGCATGCCTATATCACAAGCTCACTAGAATTACACATAGTTTTTTTTTAACTCCAGCATACCACACCCTTATCTCGGAGAATAGGGAACACTCCTATAGCGCAGGATCTCCCCCATTTTGAGCATCAATTTGTTTCTTACCTTGGTGCATTTTCATACCATATGGCTTCCCAAAAGCATTTTTTAACACATATTAATCCTTTTTCTATGACAAGACATTCCTTAATCCTTTAAATTCACATAAAAAACAACAAAATCCTATTAAAAAGATGGGTTGCCTCCCACAAAGCATCGTAGTTTTGGTCATGGCTCGACATTTTTTTTGTATTTTTGATTTTGTTATTTTTTTCTTTTTTTCCCAACTAAAAGACCTATATTATTACATTACATTCATGGGTTGCCTCCCATGTAGCGCCTGTTGTAATATAGCATCATAATTCAGCTCCTAATCACTCATTATAGAGCTGCAATGACGACCTCTGTCGATCTTTATCGTCACACTAATAATGCTTAACTTTTTGTCCATTCACTAAGAACGTCGTATCTTTCTCTTTATCAACTAGTTTAAACACCCCATGAGTAGTCATCCTCACCACTTCGAACGACCCATACCATTTAGAATTAAAGTTATCACGGAACAACCTCAACCTCAAATTAAACACCAACACCCTCAATTCAGGCTCAAATAAGAGGGGCAGGATGTGTTTGTCATGCTACTTTTTGGTTTTCTACTTGTAGAGCTTAACATTTTCGTTGGCATGCAATTGAAATTCCTTCAACTCATGCAACTGTAGCATTTATTTCTGGCCCACTAGCTCACATCCAAATTCAATTTCTTAATGGCCTAATAAGCTTAATGTTCTAACTCAATCAATAAATAACATGTTTTTCCTAATACCAACTTGTGGGATAATGTCCCAATAGGAGTCTTGTACATTGTTTTTAATGACCATAGTGTATCATTAAGTTTTAATGCCTAATATTTGCACTGTGCATTCACCATCTTCTGAAAAATTTGCTTCACCTCATGATTTGAGCTCTTTACATGGCCACTTATTAGGGGATAATAAGTTGTAGCAACTTTGTGCCTTATCCCATATTAAGCCAATAAGTTCCTGAACAAATTATTGTTGAAGTACGTACCGCCATCACTAATGATGTCTCTCGGGGTCCCAAACCTTGAAAATATATACTTCATCACAAATTTAATGTCACGACCCAAGCCGAGGCCCTGGCCGCGATGGGCATCCCGAACCATGAAGGCCCGGGCGCCCTTTTCTTTTTGGCAATCATGCACAACATTCATATAATATGAAGGCAAAATACAGAATATAAAATAATACGGAATCATGGTTAACTTTTATTTCAAACTTTTCAACACTGAATTGAGTTCATAAAGATCAACAACATCTAACACTAGTCTGTGAAATCTCTACTGACTGAAAATAACCTCTGTTTGAAGACTGGGACAAGGCCCTCAGTCGAACCTAAAACCAAAATAAAATATCAATGTTTTAAAAACAGGCCTTCCGAAATAAAGAAGGCTCACCAACTTCAATCGTCTGACCAAACAACTCTACTTCTTAGCGGGACCCCATGACTGTGGCTCAGATCCTGAAATATAGGGGGTCAATACAAATGTACTGGTATGCAGAGAAATCCAAAATAATGTATATATATATATATATAATAGGTGAGAGCAAGTCATGAAACATCATGCATGATATAGTTTTAAATACATGGGAAATCCTTAATAATGATAAAAACAATCTTGTCAATGAAGTTTTATTCTTTGCATTACGTCTGAGTTAGGTGGTACACCCTATAATTCTACAACCCACGGGCTATATGGAGTCCGTCCTTAACTCGGAGGCCAAGCCCCCGACCCAAGTTTGCCGCAAAAGTTGGTGTTTTAGATTCTGATACGCCACAGGGCACTACGCCAGCGTATATAATCCCTCTTGGGGACATAATAACCCGTATCGGCAAAACACGATTTTGGGCAATGAGTTATCTGAAGTCGTGCCTTCTTCGGGTAACCACCTAATATCTCTTTATGCCCATTTTTAGCCTTTTATGAACATGCATTTTTCTGAATTCAAAATTTGTAAATCTGAGTAAAATCTGGTTTCTATTCTATTCTGAGTCTGTAATGGCATTATCTGTTTTGGTATAGTCATACCAAGACTTACAAGTCGTATATATGATCCATGAAATATCTTGTATAATTATTTCATTCAAAACAATGTTCAGACCACCAAAACATTCAACAGTATAAGAGAATTCATATTTTAAAACATAAGTCAAAACCATGCAAAGATTCTCATCTATTAAACAATTCCAACAAGTGGTGGTCAATTTCTCAAAACATTCCTGAAATTCCTTCAATTATCACATTTAATATTTAGGTCATGATAATATTGCCCTCTTCAATTCTAAACCATCATAAAATTTATATAAGACAGTAAGGCTCTTTACTCATTCTTTAAATCATGCAATTTAGGAACCCATAACTTGTAAATCAAGTAGTAACACAATTAGAGAGGCGAAGATTCAATAATTCATGCTCTCAATACAACCATTAAATTGATCAAGTGCATGCATTTATATATATATATATATATATATATATATAAATTTATATATATATATAAGTAAGAGTTCAATTTTTTTAAGGGGAGGCCTCAAGACCAAAGATATAATATTATTAAAGAGTTCATAATGCACAATTGTAAATGTAAATCTCAAAACCCCTTTGCAAATTCATAATTTCTAAACTTTAAACCATTTTCAAAGTATTTTCAACAAGCCCATATAGTTTTAGAAAAACCCCACGTACCTTAGATTTTGTAGTTAGAAGAATGGAATCCGAACCTTAATCAGTTTCTTGAAAATCTTGAAATTAAGGGCTTGAATTCTTGATCTTTGGGAGAGAGGTTAGGATTTTTGTTCTTGAGGAATTTAAGTAAAAATGGGCATAATATGCCCTAAAAATGCTTTAATCACCAGTTAATATGATTAGAAATTGTAGGGAAAGACGAGACTGCCCTCAAACTTAAAAGTTGCCAACGAAATCCCATTTTTGATGCTTACCGTGACGCGCTGAGTGGGTCATCGCGATTCCCACCGCGATGCAGCAGAATCGCGGTGACTCACTGGATTGTGACAATTGCCATTTTGGGGTTCACCGCGATGCAGTGCATTTGCGATGAGTTTTTGGATATTAACAAATGTTGAATTAAACTCCATCGCGATGCGATGGGACTTCTATCGCTATTTCCACCTTGACACCGAGGGTGGGGGTGGGGGGTGGGGGTGGGATTTGCGGTGGTTTGCTGGAACAAAAATCTAAACAAATTTTAGACGCACATCAAGACTCTATCAATAGAAAGGCTTTTGGAATACTAACGCGTAGGAATAACGGTCTACATTCTAGCTCAAAAATGCGGGGTGTTACATTATCTCCCCCTTGGAATCATTCATCCCCAAATGATGGGTAGAGACCTTTTGAAACTCTATAAGTATTGAATAAAGAACGAAACCTTGCATTGAATATTTTTCCCTACGAAAATATGCAAAGGCATCAAACGAGTTTCATGATAACCCATAATGAAACGTGAAAGCACGAAACATGGGGATAATGAGATTTTATATAGGGATGATCTTGCACATGAGTTCTATGAATCATAATCAAGACAACATAAGGCAGGGGTTTATTTGATGATCATAGACCAATTTATATTGATACTAATTATGAAATAAGATTTCGCGGAAGATAGGATTAGAAGCATTCTCTACCTTACAAGGTACCACGAATAAACTTAAACTTAGAGGTATTAATTGTCTACACCCCAAACAATAGATAGCATACTTCACACTCGTCAACTTACAATTCTCCAATCACACATCTAGCCAAAAGAATTTGACTCTCACTACTTAGTACTGCTATGTTGAAGACAAACTTAGAGTAAAAAGGTGATAACTTAAACTATAGGACCCTGTACTTTACATCCCATTAAGAATATTGCCTCACCTTATCACTATCGTCACACACTCTCGGGTTTTAATTCAAGGAATACTAACCACATTACTATGCATCCATATCCACCATCGCACTAACATATTGAGGGCCGTTAAGGGACCCGAGCATAATCATCATGAATGGGAGAAACACTACTTAATTATTAACCATACCAATTGACCTACATCAAGGTGGGGCATGAGGTGAAGATATGATACCATCATGAAGTACTTTCGATATCAAGTATCTGGATCATAAGTAGAGAGTCGTTCAGAAGAAACACAATACAACATGAATTCTTAGGATAGAGCATAGTGAGAAAACATTGGTGCATATATTAAGATAAAATAAGGGAAAAAGACTGAATTACCCTCTTGGACTCAAAAATCAGTAAGACGAATTGGGCACCTGACGTGTTAAGAGACGTGCCGACATTGCGTTGGCCCACTATTTTGATCATCCAAACATGCCTAAGTCTTTTAACAATTAGAAAATTTTCAGGTTATCATCTCTCCATACACGCAACCAAGAGTGGTATTGAGTCGGGAATGCTATAGGGTGTTACATTACAACTAAGACAAAGATTTTCGCTTGAAGCAATTGCTCCTTATTTAAGGAACTGAGATTTGCCATGAGTTTGGATAAACTTTATCACTTTGGCTAAACCCGACATAGGATAAATCGGTGACTTATAGAAATATATTTTCTTAGGACCAAGCATGCTGAGAGACATAGATTTTCATGGATCACGAACAACATAACATATGGCTTGAATACATGAAAAACTGGATTACTGAGAGGCATAATTGCTTCTAGTTTGGAGGTCAGATCATAAACATAAGACCATAGAGAACTCAAACCATAATCATAGACATGACTTGAACACATGACGTAGGACATTAGCAGAATAATCTCTGAGATGGAAGTAGGAGGAGTATGCTTGAGTAGGAATAGATTTATCATGACTCCTCCCCGCAACTTTCCACATTGAGAAAAATTCGGGAACTAACTTAATTCCCCATCTCCCCTTTAGATCAAAGTCACAATCCAAGACTTACGGACATATGCCCTTATCAAATCTATAGCCACAACTCTCAACATAAAAGAGACATCACCACACACTTAAACTCTAAACTCTCCCCGAAGAACTATACTCTGAATGCCTTGCTTTTCTGTAAATGCTACATTTAACTTCTGCTAGCCTCTATAGCCATCACTCTACAACTCCAACTTTTATGTGCTCACGCATCCATACTCCTTATCACAAAAGGAGGTATCAGTATATACATGAACGCAAACTCCTTTCATTAGTCTCTAATACAAAGACACTAAATTATTTTCTAGGACATCCCCTTTCAGGGACACTAATCGTAATTTCTTCTAACTCCCAAAGTCATCAACTTACGACTAACATTTTCATGGGCATAGACACCTACGTTTCTAACTACTTAACGCTCTGTCTTCAATTCCTTAGAATATTGTTATTACACCTCCAATCACATAACCTACAACTTCACAAAAATTTGTAAAACCATACCCAAGGCTCACATTGCCTGCCTATTTTTTTCCTCAATTCAACTCTAGAGAGTACCATACAATATCTTCCCAGACTTCTTCATATTACCAGATTCAACAATTAAATCTAGGTACACAAAACACTTATACACATAAAACTTTATTTAGCAACCTGCTACCAGGGGTTCAACTTATTCCCATATACTCAAGTTCTTATCTACTTAATGATTCAAACACAATTCATCGTTTTAACGCTAGTCCTCATGTACATATATACCTCACGATTACCACTTAAAATTTTCATAAATCATCAACCTAGGCCATTTCGCACATCACATCAAGCCTGTTAATTACTCCACAAAACATGCATCATTAATCTTAAGCTATTATACCCACCACTACACTTCACACCTAAACTCCATGTCTAAAGTTTAAGCCTGTTGTCTACCCTCAATTATAGACCACCGGTAAAGCATGCCATAGAATACACTAGTCCATCAAATTGGGAAATCAACCCAAGTACTTTACTTCACTTAACTATTACCTACAATCACAACCCTGTCATAACCTAGCTATTACAATTCAAAATCCACTACATACTTTCTCACATTAAGTACTAGTTTACTACTACTTAAAGAAAAAGACCATCAAAGAGGGGTAAAGTCACATGATTGGTTTAGTCGATCTTAATCTTACAATATAACCCATTTCAATCTTATCAACATATTCTAATTCTCACATCATGCTTACTTACCTAATCGTATATCACAATGATCTTCAAAATTCAATAAACACTAATGAGTCTCTACTTACAACTTATTAACTAATCTACCCATTTTTATTTACAACCTATAAATGATTTCTACAACCATCATAACCATCCATTCTGTGATCCTTCCTTATTCTAAATAAATAATAATCATATCTTGTATCTTCCTTCACAGAATACCATACAATCTACAAATATTATTGCATATTAGTCTATCACTATAAAATGGTAACCCACTCCTCAATCCACAGTTGTACAACTTAAACCATTTATTTATGTAAAAGTCACCATCACTCTGACTTCTAACCTTGTGACTTTATATCACCAATTTTTGGCTCATCTCACTACCAATAGGTCATGACACTTTAACATAAACTACTACTCGAGTGAAAATACAGTTCCAATATTCTTCTATACATCATTATCCTTAAATATGGCATCCGCAACAAGAATTTATTAAATGAGACTGATTACACTCCATACCTCCGGCTCAACCACACGATTGATACAGATGGGGGCATATTCTTAAATAATCATACTTTAAAGCACTCATGGACTCCACTTAAGTCCTTGTACAAACTCATAACTTTTTTGGATAACTAAATCAGAGAGAACCACATCATTGGGGGAGCTAGACTCTTAGACTTGTATCGCATCGACAATGAGGCATGGCCCATGAAATTAGAATGAGGAATGAACTTGGTTAAATTTCTTATGGACGACTCTATAGCATGAACTAGAGTATGAAGGAATGGGAAACAACTCCTAATTGCCCGGTAGCCTCCTGATTATAAGTGTGGTGCACAACACACCCATAAATAAGACTCTACTAGACACGATTTTGTAGACACCCTGAGACCATGAATCGTTCTTTGATACCAAGTTAGTCACGACCCGAGCCGAGGCCCTGGCTGCAATGGGCATCCTGAACTATGAAGGCCCGGGCACCCATTTCTTTCTGGCAGTCATGCACAACATTCATATAATATGAAGGAAAAATATAGAATATAAAACAATACAAAATCATGGTCAACTTTTATTTCAAACTGCTCGAACACTGAATTGAGTTCATAAAGATCAACAACATCTAACACTATTCTGCGGAATCTCTACTGACTAAAATAACCTCTGTTTGAAGACTGGGACAAGGACCATAGTCGGACGTAAAATCAAAATGAAAATCAATATTTTTAAAATAGGCCTTCCGAAATAAATAAGTCTCATCAACTCCAATCGTCTGACCAAACAACTCTACTACTTAGCGTGACCCCAAAACTATGCCTCAGATCCTGAAATATAGGGGGTCAATACAAATGTACTGGTACGCAGAGCAATTCAAAATAATATATATATGTATATATATATATATATATAAAATAGGCTAGAGCAAGTCATGAAACATTATGCATGATATAGTTTTAAATACATGGGCAATCTTTAATAATGATAAAAATATTTTTGTCAATGTAGTTCTATTCTTTGCATTACTTCTGAGTTAGGTGGTACACACTTCAATACTATGACCCCATGGGCTATATGGAGTCCGCCCTTAACTCAGCGACCAAGCCCTCAACCTAAGTTTGCCGCAAGAGTTGGAGTTTCTAATTCTGATATGCCACAGGGTACTAGGCCAGCATATAATCCCTCTTAGGCACATAATAACCCATATCGACAAAACACGATTTTGGCCAATGAGTTATCTGAACTCGTGACTTCTTCGGGTAACCACCTAACATTTCTTTATGCCCATTTTTAGCCTTTTATGAACATGTATTTTTCTGAATTCAAAATTTATAAATCTGAGTAAAATCTAATTTCTATTCTATTCTGAGTCTGTAATGGCATTATCTGTTTTGGTATCGTCATACCAAGACTTGCAAGTCGTATATATGATCCATGAAATATTGTGTATAATTATTTCATTCAAAACAATGTTCAGACCACCAAAACATTCAACAGTATAAGAGAATTCATATTTCAAAACATAAGTCAAAACCATGCAAAGATTCTCACCTATTCAACAATTTCAACAAGTGGTGGTCAATTTCTCAAAACATTCCTGAAATTCCTTCAATTATCACATTTAATATTTAGGTCATGATAATATTGCCCTCTTCAATTCTAAACCATCATAAAATTTATATAAGACAGTAAGGCTCTTTAGTCATTCTTTAAATTATGCAATTTACGAACCCATAACTTGTAAATCAAGTAGTAACACAATTAGAGAGGGGAAGATTCAATAATTCATTCTCTCAATCGAACATTTAAATTCATCAAGTGCATGCGTTTGTATATATATAAGAGTTTAAATTTTGTAAGGGGAGGCCTTAAGACCAAAGATATTATATTATTAATGAGTTCATAATGCACAATTGTAAATGTAAATCTCAAAACCCCTGTGCAAATTCATGATTTCTAAACTTTAAACCATATTAAAAGTTTTTTCAACAAGTCCATGTAGTTTTAGAAAATCCCCATGTACCTTAGACTTTGTAGTTAGAAGAATAGAATTCAAATCTTAATCAGTTTCTTGAAAATCTTAAACTTAAGGGATTGAATTCTTGATCTTTGGGAGAGAGGTTAGAGTTTTTATTCTTGAGAAATTTAAGTAAAAATGGGCATACTCTGCCCTAAAAATGCTTTAATTACCAGTTAATATGATTAGGAATTGTAGGGAAAAGATGAGACTGCTCTCAGACCTAAAAGTTGCAGAAGAAATCCCAATTTTGAGGCTTACCACGACGCGCTGAGTGGGTCATCGCGATACTTACCATGACACAGCGAAATCGCGGTTACTCACTAGATTGTCATAATTGCCGTTTTGGGGTTCACCGCACGTGGTGCATTCGCGATGAGTTTTTGGAAATTGACAAATACTGAATTGGCCTCCATTGCGATGCAGTGAGGCTTCCATCACTATTTCCACCACGATACGGGGGAGCAGGGGAGGGAGGGGATTCACAGTGGTTTGCTGGAACGAAAATCCAAACAAATTTTAGACACTCATCAAGAATCAATCAATAGGAAGGCTTTTGGAACATTGGCGCGTAGGAATGACGATCTATATTCTAGCTAAAAAATGCGGGTGTTACACTTAATAACCACCTTGGCATTGTTGGTAGGGACTACTGTGGCTTTCACCCACTTAAAAACATAATCAACCGGGACTTAAATATACGTGTTCCTATATAAAGGCAAAAAAGGGCCCATAAAGTCTATTCCCCACACGTCAAAGATCTCTACCTCTAGAATATTATTCAAAGGTATCTCATGCCTCTTTGAACTAGAACCTATGCGTTGGCACTGATCATGATCTTTAGCAAATATTGTCGCACCCTTAAATAAGTTTGGCTTGGATAAATCAAACTATAGCACCTTGTGAGTTGTGCGCTCACTACCATGATGGCCTCCATATAGAGATGATTGATTTCTTACTAAGACCTGTTTTACTTCACACTCCGGTGTGTATCTTTTGATCACTATGTTAGGGCCCTATTTAAATAAATCTAGCTCATCCCATGTTTAAAATTAATACTCGTGGTACTACCTCTTTCTTTGCTGGCTTATGGTCTCAGGTGGGTATACCCACTCAAAAATAGGTTGACAATATCTGTGTACTATGGTATCTCTCTGACTCTCATTGCTAGAAGTTGCTCATCAAGAAAATCCTCTAAAATGGTACCATCTTTTGCAACATGAGACTAAATGTCCAACCTAGAGAGATGATATGCTAATTAGTACATAGTCTCCTTTTTATCTTTTACCTCTAGGTCAAACACCTTCAACAATAAGATCCACAAAATCAGTCGGGGTTTAGCATATTTCTTATTGAACAAGTAACAAATAGCCACATGAACTATGTACACTGTCATTTTGGAACCCACTAAGCAAAATCTAAACTTACCTAATGCATTTTTTTTGCCATAGTGTAATTAGCTTAAGTTGTGTCTAGAGTCTTGCTAGAACAATAGATTAAATGAAAGACCTTTTGTTTTTTACTTCCTTAACTGTGCTCCTATAACTACATCACTTGCATCACAAATTAATTTAAAGGGAAACTTTTAATTAGGAGCAATCAATATGGGAGCCTCTATTAATTTCTTCTTCAAATACTTGAATGTTTTCAGACAATCGGCCCCAATTTTAAACTTTACCTCTTTTTCAAGTAGCTTACACATTGGTCTTGCTACATTCAAGAAATCCTTTATGAACCTCCAATAAAATCTAGCATGCCTGAGGAAACTACACATTTCTTTGACTGAAACAGGGGCTGGCAACTTCAACCTCTACCTTTGATCGGTCTACCTCCAGTTATTTTTGCGACACTTTATGGCCAAGGACAACATCTTACTTGACTAGAAAGTAACATTTCCCTAGTTCAGTACTAGATTTATTTCTTCACATCTCGCTATGACCTTATCCAGATTCTTCCAACACATTTCAAAGGAGCTACCAGCCACAAAATAATTATTCATAAATACCTCTATAAAGTCCTCCACCATGTCATTGAATATGTCCTTAATGCTCCTTTAGAATGTAGCTGGTGCACTGCACAATGCAAAGAGCATTCGCCTGAAAGCATAATTTCCATAAGGACAGGTGAATGTCGTCATTTTTTTATCCTCTAGAGCTATCACTATCTGATTGTAGCCAAAATACCCATCTAGGAAGTAGTTATACTCATGTCTAGAAAGTTAATCCAACATCTGATCAATGAAAGAAATTAGGTAATGATCTTTTCGGGTAACATTATTAAGATTTCTGGAATCCATATAAATTCTCCACCCAATTATTGTGTGAGTCGAGATCAGCTCGTTCTTCTCATTAGTCTTGACTGTCATACCCTCTTTCTTTGGAACACATTAAATGAGACTAACCCATCTGCTATCTAAAATAAGATAGACTATGCCTGTATTAAGCCACTTAATCACCTCTTTCCTTATCACTTCCTTCATGACTAGGTTTAATCTCTTCTGGTGCTGTACACTAGGTTTATGACCTTATTTCATAAGTATCTTGTACATGTAATAGGTGGGTTTTATCCTCTGTATGTCTGACATCTTCCACCCAATAGCTTTTTTTTATAGCACTACCAAAGCCTCTTTAACCTGTACATCAGATGATCCTGCAGAGAGAATCACAGGTAAAGTGTTATCATCCCCTCAAAAATAATATTTGAGGTGTGAAGGTAGAGCCTTAAGCTCTAATTTTAGCACTTTCTCAATAGATGGATTACTATAAAGACCGAGTGGCCTATTCAAAAGCTCAAAGGCACCCTTATGAATTAAAACACTTGCAATATTCAAAATCTGCACCATCTTATTTGCTTTTGCATCACCAAAGATGTCATGCCCCACCAAAGTTCTCTTTAAAGAATCATTAGAGGTAATAAGTGGTTAATCCAACTTAAGGTGTATAACCGCGGTGGTCGATAATTCCTCACAGATAGCTGACAACTTCACTACTTCATACACATAAAAAACCTCTACCTTATTATGAGCTTGCATAGTTAGCTGCCCGATAGCTACATTTATTAATGTATGTACAGTATCTAAAAGGGACATCTTAAAATAAATGAGACTCCCGGATCTGCATCAATAACCTGTATAATGAAGTCCACTGGAAATATAAATGATCCCACTTGCACTAATATATCTTTTGCTATTTCTTCAATTCTAGCAAGTGAGCAGTCAGCCAATTGTAATAACAATGTGGTGGGCCTCAGACTACCTAACCCCATCTTCTTGAACAGAAAGGTAGGTATGAGATTTATGTTTTCCCCAAGATCACATAAGCCTCGAGCACTAATGGACTGCCCGATTATTATCTGAATAGGAGAGCTTCCTGGATTCTTGAGCTTTGTAGGCAGTCTTTTTTGAATCCTTGAGGTGCACTCTTCAGTAAGTGAAACAATGGTATATTCTGTCAGTCAATTCTTATTTTCCATAATGACTTTAAAGTACTTGGAATATTTAGGGACTCCCTACAAAACATCAATGAGAAGAAGGTTTTTTGGTAGCATGTTTCTTATTTTTACTTTTTTTAGCCTATGTGGGAATGGTGGGGGTGGATTTACACTTGCCACTTTTTTCTCACTGCATTCAACTATGTTATTCATGACATTTTCCTCATCTCTGGCCACAACTTTGTGATTCACTTTTTTAGGCTCTACCTCCTCTAATTGCAAACCACTACAAGTAGATAACACATTATTTTGCTTAGGATTTGTATTCATGTCACTGGGTAGACCACCTTGAGGACTAGTATTCTATACCCCAACAAGCTTCCCCAACTAAATGTCTACGGTTTTAGTAGCTATTTGCTGATTATTTATATCTTTTGTCATCTGTGCTTGATTTTCCATAACTTATTTGAGTATTTTCTTAATATAGCTTGACTGAGCATTAGCCTGATTACACTAGCCTTATCCTGATACTAATTTGCATTATGACTTTGCTTTCCACCTTATGAGAAGTTTGGGTGATTTCGTCAGTTTACATTATATGTATTCTGATATTTTGATTTCCTTGGCATTGCGAATTACCCACATAGTTCATATATTTCGAACTAGCTGCACATGCATATGTTGAATGGTTACCACTACCACATACCTTGCATGAATCCTAAGTCTATTGAACTGCACTAGCTGAAGTTTGTGGATGCCTCAAGTCCAGGTTACTGAACTGAGTGTTTATTTGGTTCTACAAGGAAGTAATTTATGATGCAATAGTTGTCAACTGGTTAGCATCTAGCAACCCTACAACTTTTTTTAGGGTACTACTTGACACATCTGCATTCCACCCAGGGTTTCCCTATGAGATATAATTCAAAAGCGTGTACAGCTCATCATAAGTCTTCTTCAGTGCATGTCCACCCACTGCTGAATCTAGGAGAATTTTTTTTATATGGCTCAAGTTCTTCTATAAAAGTATACAACAAAACCTTATTGGTCTAATGGTTGTATGGGAAATCACGATGCATGGACTTGAACCTTTTCCAAGCCTGATACATATTCTCATCATTTTTCTTCCTGAAACTCAATATTTTATCCTCAACCATGCGGTCTTTCCTAATGGAAAGAATTGAATTAGAAATTTTCATGCCAAATCATCTCAGGTAGTGATGGAATTTGGTGGCTCAGCCTTTAGACACCACTTATCTTGCCCTAACAAAGAAAAAGGAAAGAGAGTAAGTCTCACATAATCGATTGATACTCCTGCTAGAATATACGTATCAATGATCTCAAGGAAATTTTACAAATGTTGTTGTGGATCTTCATGAGATAGTCCACTGAATCTCCCGCGGGTGTGCAAGAGCACCATATTCTATTTTAGCTCAAATCGACCTCCCACAGTTGGTCTACAGATGCTATTGGTAACATTGTTGGCGAGTGGGATTGCCACCTTACGTACTGGTCTAGTAGCTCTCTTTCAGTAGGAGTAATTTCTACTGGACTAGCCATTTGAAATTGTTGGATTGGATATTAAAGAGTTGCTACCCTCCACCGCTGACAAAATACTCGTTCTGGTTCTAAATACGACTCAACTAATTCTCCTTCTTTGGCTAAATCAAAGTACAAATTAAACCTGCAAAAATCAGCCGCAAAGATCAAGTTGTCAACACTTGTATAATATTACCAAAAAATAAAATTTAGAAAATCATTAATTTCTTTAGTATTTGGCAATGGCGTCAAAAAATGGCATCAAAAACTCGTTGCGGCCTACACCCAAGTGTACATGGTCTGACAAGCAATAAAGTGACTCTAAACGAGATGTATATCGAGCTCACAGGGATTACTAGTTTAAAAAGTCACTTAACTTAGTCGTTGATAATATTTCAAGCAAGGGTTGTGATGTATCAAAGAGTTTGTAAGACTTAATACTTTCCCACAATATGTAAAAGAAGTAAAAATGTTGTGTACGATCTTTAACAAGGTTATAACCAATAATTAGAGAGATTCTAAGGCTACAACATGTCACACAATCATGTTCAGCATTTTATTTAACTCAATGAACTTTATTTCTTGAATTACGGGCTGTAGGGTTAAGTGTATGATCCGGGAATGGTCATCTTCTAAATCACCTATTTGAATTAGTCTCATAACTATATCGTCGAGCGGGGATGTGAGTTTCTAATCTAAATATTTTATTGTTTGCATCCTGTAAGTAGCCAAATAAGGCAAACTAGGTATATTGTTGTCCTAGTTGTGAATCACCCTACGTTCATAAAAGATAATTTTATTTCTTGTATTTTTTTCCTATTATAATATCTTCATGATTCGTTCATACAAGAGTTATGCATTAATTCTAATGTTGGTCAGACACTAAAATAGAATATCCAAGAATACAAGCACAATTTAATGAGAAATATGCTCCATTGATTCAAAACAACTTCTAAACAATCATGTTCCGGTCATAACCCCAGAAGAAGGGTAACTAGACACTCATGTTCGGAATAAACATCAAATAATTCAAAGTAGTCATACCAAAGTTAAAGTAGAAGAGATGAGTGGTAAAATAACTCTAATTGGAAGCCCTCATATATTTTTCTCCGTGCTTAGATGTACATAATAATATTTCAAAATAATACAAGTGTTTTATTTATAATTGAAAAAAATTTCACGCTCAAAACACGCTAGTGTCCCACACCCTTACCACGGAGCTTCTTGGGTGTGGCACGCCCTAAACGCAGATGCATATTGGAAATCAACATTCGAATTTTTGTTGTCAAGGTGTCATGCCCTTATCGCGGAGCACCTTGGGCGTGTCATGCTCCACTGTTCAAATCATCATCCTTGCCCCATAATGCACTCTTCACTTTTCGTTTCGTGTTCTATGCTTTGTAAATGTCATTTTACTCCTTTTAAGCTCGTCTTGCTCACAATATTGCTCCTAATGCCTTCAATTTCCATAAGTTTGACATAATTGCTCAATCAAGCTCCATTTTCACCAAGTTCTAGTCCTGCAACACTAATCATATCCATTAGTTCAAGAACACAAATTAAACTCAATCAATGGACTATATATGCAATGTAGCTTATGAAATTAGTGCAAGGGTAATAATTAGTACTTTGACATATAAATACGTCCAAGATCATTTATTATATGTCTAATTATGAATTTGTTATTTGGCTAATTGCATATTGTTAATGTGTCAAATTAGTTATTATTTTCCTAATGTTAATTTATTTAAAAATTTAAGTAGTTAAAAAAAAATTATTAACTAGTTTTAGGTTAAAAAACGGGACTTTGGATTAAAAAGGACAAATAAGTTGTCCAATTAAGTAGGAGTCCTCCAAGTTTTTTAAATTAGGTGGGAGGGACAAATTTTTTTTTGAGTTTTTTTTGTTAAGTTTTTTCGTTCGAACGACTTGTCCCAGTTGTAGAACAACTTTGATAGTTGTTCGACAACTTTGGGAAGTTGTTCAACAACTAGGCACAGTTGTCCTACAACTGCACCTAGTTGTTGAACAACTAGGCGTAGTTGTTCGACAACTGAGAGAAGTTGTTCAATAACTGCGCAAAGTTATTCAGACAAATAATGTAGTTGTTCCACAACTATCCCAATTGTTCAAGGGACTTAGTTCTTTTTAGAGACAAGTTTGTGGAACCCACTTGTCTCTTTTTTTAATTGGAAACTTGCCAGGCCCCTCTGGCTTATTTTTCTCTTAAAAAACCGGTGATTAGTTAATTGCTAATTATTTTAGTATTGGCAATCATTAATAAACGATCAACTTCAAATTTAGCAAAAAGTTATGAATCTTCTATATGTCACACTAAAGAAAATATTTAACAAGAAGTCCTTGAAAAAATAATAATGAACTATTTAAATCTACCATCCTAACAAAAAAGACATTTCTTGAATATTTAGGTTTATATCTTATAACTGAAGTTACAATTTGCAATATCCTTAAAATATGAATAATGAATGATAGGTTTTAAACCTTTTAAATAAAAGAAGACAAATCAAACTTATTAGGAAGGTGCATGGAGGTGATCTCTTTAAATAAGGAAAACTGCTAATATTATAACTTGAAAATAGATGTCTGAAAATTTTCTAGATTGAGGAGGAAGCTAGTTTTAAAAAGTTTGGTTTACAACTATCTGCCAAGTATAGAAAAGTTTGTTAGGTGGCAATTAATAAAGTGGTAGAAATACAATTAAAGAGAAGTGAAAAAAGATATTAAAGAGAATAAACTAATTAAAGACGCCAGCTGCTGGCAAAAAAGCTGGAAGAGAGCCATATTGGATATGACACTTCTTTTCAAAATAGTTAGAAATGAAATAAATAATATTTGTTGACTTAACATTTTTCTTAAGAAAATATTTATTATGATCTTATTTTATTAAATTAATTTTATTAATTATATTTTGAAAATATAAATTTGTATATACACTTTATGTATTCATTTATGATAAAGATAGTATTAAAAAAACATAATAAAATTCTCTTAATTTCATAAATAAGACAACAAAATTAAAATAAATATCTTTAATAAGAGGATTAACAAAACAAAACGGAGGAAGTATACGCTATCTCAAGAATTGTGTTGGAATAAATATAAATTTTATAATTATAATTTGATATTTTGAATATAAAATAATCATGATAAAAAATAGGAATTTTTCAAAATTTTATTGAGAGGTTTAGAACATGAAATATTTTTATAAAGCTTTCTTATTATTGTAATTAGTTGACTTGCAATTCCTCTGAAACTGTGAAACTTGTATAATTACACTTGAAAATGTGAGAGAGTAAAAATGTCTTAGCTGTAGTGCATATGCGAGTTTGATCATAGGATTGATTTAATTTATATCCTCCAGTTGACATTTGCTAGAAAATTGCAACCCCTATTTAGGTTATATGTCTACATACAAGGATTTCAGATGATTTTGTACATAATCACAACAAATTGTTCCTTTTTAAAAAATAAAGATTTGACCAAGCTTCAAATGTGGATGCAACATCACTTAGGTAATCACCCTAACCGAACTTCCATTTTGTTATATTCTGCACCAAATAATTCCTTTCTTCCCCATGCTTTTTTTTTTTTTTTTTTTTTTAAAAACACCTTAGCATTAAAGTTGGAGTTGGTTATATTATTTCTCATCACACTTCCTGTGAGGATTTTTCTCGGTGATGGATGTTTGCTTTGAGCTGCAAATTTAAGAGAGATGTCATAGTATATATTATTTGTAGATAATATAGTTTGACTAATGAGACTTGCGATAAAGTTAACGCTGAGTTAGAGGTTTAGAGATAAATCCTGAAGTCTAAAGGTTCAAATTGAGAAAGACGGAAACATAATACTTGAATTGCAAATTCAGTGACGTAGCACGTAAAGCTGGCGTAGTAGTGGGTTTTGATACACAAAATGTAGTTTCAATTATCTTAAATTTACTATCCAAAAGAATGAAGAGATTAACGATGACACCACCCATCATAATAGTGCATGATGGATGAAATGGAGATTCGCAATCGGAGTCTTCTGTATTAAGATTGTGCCACAAAAACGTAAATGTTAAGTTCTATAGGGTGGCGTGTAATACCCTGTACTAATCCTAGCCCGATTCAGCTCTTAGTTGCATGTTTAAGGGGCTTAAGGCTTGAAATTTTCACTAAGTGTTGGGGACTTAGTCATTTTAAGGCCTCTTAACTTCAAAGATTTTTAACTTGGTCTTTTTGACCCCGAGATGTTGGTTTTTGAGTTAATTCATGTTTAGGGATGTAAGAAGTATGTCTCGGGGGAGTTTTGAATTTTTTGGACAACGTTTAGGTCATGTTTGGATCACAAATTCAGCAAGTCACCGCGATAGGGCCGCATCACAGTGACATTTCCTTTGGCACGTACATCGCATCACGGTGAAGGTGTTTTCGTTCCGTTCTTGATTTATAATTGAATGCATGTGTCATGATCCTTATCCTAGTGTGTGAAGTGCTTATAAGGTGAAGAATGTTCATAGGAATCACTTAGAACAAAGTTGAGCTAAGAGCCTTTGATTCGTTCATAGTTTGGTATTCGATTCTACAAGGATCAAATTTGAACATGTATAATTTTTGATGTATGTGGAATTTTTCAGCACAAGACCTACCAAATTGTAAATAATTGAATTAGCTTTCTAACGATACCAATTTTGCCTTAATCCGATACCCGAGCGAAAAGTTATGATCATTTTCGTCAGAACCAGTAAACCACTGCGATAAGACCACGTCGCGATAGGCCTTTAATCCGCATTTCAGTTACGAATTTTTGATTTAAGTGATTGAGAGACAATTGGGTCTTTTTCCACCTCAACCTAATCATTCATAACACAATTTGGGCATCGATAGGGCCTTATTTTGCCCATCTTCTCCAATTTTCCTATAAAAAAAACCCCACTCATCCTCCAAAAACATCAATCTCATTACTTTCTCTCCAAGGAAACCAAGAATTCAAGTTCTCAAATTTAAGAACCTTCAAGAAAGCTTCAAGAATGGTATTTCTGTAAGGAGTTTGAGGTATGTGGGAGTTCATCCATAGGTCCCCTTTCACCCATAGAGCCCAAAAACCCTTTTCTTTCAATTAAAGAATGCTTTTTCTATCATTAAAGTATTTTGTATGTTCAAGAAAGATTGAACTTCATGTTTCACGTTGATTTAAACGTTATTCAGCTCATGTATGATCCCATGTAAGATTTGTCCTTTCCATGATATGAATATCAGTTTCTCATGTCCTATTTCAAGTAAATTCCATGTTGAATCCCCAATTATTAATTTAGTCATATAGTATCTATGCTCCTATGTTTAAGACATTCCCATGTTCTAGTTCATGATTTCCAAGTGTTTTTCGATGAATGATTCCTTACACATTTGAATGATGGAATTTTCGTATCGAATCCCTAAATTATGGTTTTGGTATTCTAACAATGTAATTTCGCATGCTTTACCCATTCCCATGCTTAAGATTACGAATTTCATGCGTTTGATGAAATGTCTAAATGATTGGGCTTTGAACAATGATTCTCTACTATGGTTTCAAAGCTTTGATAAGTCCTTACTTTTATTTCTATTCAGTTCCGGGGATTATGAATACCCGATACTTAGCTGTTTACATAATTTTAGTATCCTCAGAATGATTTCAGTTAAACCATAAGCTTAATTGATCTCTTAGTTGTTATTATCATATCAGTTCAATATTAGTGTCATTCAGTTGGGAGTAGGATTTAGCACCGAGCGAACCCAGGGATGGGGGCTCACCTTCCAGTAGAGGGTGTGACCTTTAGTAGCATTCCCATTATTCCAGAACTACGTAGCCAGTGTAGTTTAGAGATATTAACCTGCCAGTTGAGGGTTGATAAAGTGTCTACCTGCCAGTTGGGGGTAACATGCATCTCATTAGAGCACCTGCCAGATGAGGGTAACTCATCAGTTCTTTGGGACACCAGTTTAGTGGATCTACACAGCCAGCGTTAGTACCTGTAGTATGGTATTGACACCCTTCCAACTGGGGTTACAGGTTAGACCCCGATTAGCTCAAAGAGACATGTCGGTTATATGATACCTCCCACAGTCTCAGTATAGTATTCAGTGCCTCTTCAGTTCAGGTTTGCTTGACTAAGTGTACAAACTTTCAAATATATTCAGTTTAGCAACCTTTAGTCTTTCAGATTACATATTATCTTGGTGACATACCAAATATACACTTAGTCTTGCATTCTCAGATATTATAGTTTTCATGCATTCATGCTCAGTTATCTTATGTTGTTCAATTAGTCCTTATCTCATATGCCCAGTACCCCACAACTTCAGTCCAGTTATTCAAACTTAGTGCAGTTTGGTTTTTCATGATCAGTATTCAATTGTTAGTTAACCAGTATACAATTATCAATTAATCAATATACAAATATTAGCTAGTCAGTATCCAGATACCAGTTATTCAGTATTCAGATGTTAGTTATTCAGTGTTCAACTATCAGTCATTCAGTTAATCAGATTAGCTTAGTATATATTATTTTTGGTTTTGTATGTTTATACATTCGTGCTCAGTATATTTGTATATTCAGATCCTTGAGTTATGTCTGTTTTCATCATGTAGTTTCAGACCCAGTATTCAATCAGTATCCATGTTTTACTATTTTCCATCTTCAGTTTTACTTGTTCTGCAAAAGTAAAGTTTTAAGAAACTAAGTGTAGTGATTCATCAACTTATTAGATTGTAGTTGTTATTAATGTTTTAAGACACTTCAGCTTTTAGTTTATTTTAGCCTTTAAGTGAGTCTACTCACACTTCGTATGCATGATCTAAGATTACGAATGAAATCAGTTTTACTTATTTCATTTACCCCCGCTTACTCAGTACATTCCAGAAGTACTGATCCGCATATACGTCTTTGTGGCTACTTTGTTTCATAATTTAGGTACCAGTTGTAGTCTACACATCATGATCAGACAGTTACAGTTCCAACCAGTAGGTGATGAGTTCTCCTATTTCGGGGACTTTAGTCAGATGTTGTTCATGTACTTTACTTTATTACTCATATATATTGATTAGTGGTAGCTGGGGTCATGTCCTAGCTATCTATAGTTAATATAGTAGAGGCTTCATAGATGTCAGTCAGAATAAGTCATGTAATTTCAATTTTCTTTTCAATTTTTTTTAGATTGTAAATTGTATCAGTAATATAATTTCTCTCAGATTTTTCATGATTATATTTCTACATAGCATAACATCAATTTAATATATTATAATTCAGTTGCTTAACAATATGCCAGTTCATGGGTTAGCTTGGGGTCACTTGTGGTTCCAGGCACAATATTACGACTAGGGGGTAGTCTCGGGTCATGACAAACTTGGTATCAGAGCACAGAGTTCAAGTATCCTAGGGTGTCTATGAAGTCATGTCTAGTAGAGTTTTGCAAAATGGTACGAAGACGTCTGTACTTTTTTTCAAAAAGCTATAGGGCATTTAAGAAAAATTTCCCTTATTTTATGTCTCATATTGTGATGTAGAAAGGTTTTCTAAGTAACTTATACATATCCTCATCTTGCACCATTTATGCCACCTCTGCCTTATTTTTGAAGTAACAAAAATAGTGAAACTCAAATCCCTACAAATAGAGTTTCTCAGACAGTTATGGGATTGCACGCAGGATCAAAAGTATCTCATCAGTGCCCTTATGTTCAAAAGTTTTAAATATTTCATTTATGTTCACAAAAATCATGCACTAAGCGAAAGTCATATGTGCCATCAGATCCTTTCTCAGAATCCTATGACAACATGTGGCCTAGAGTTAGAAGTATGAACCTAAAAGTTTAACAACAGTAAAGTGGGAATAATATTTATCTGGATTTAGCAGATTAGGTATTCATGGAACTAGTTGTATGAAGGGTAAATCAGTAGGAGTGAAATAGTATATGCACGAATTTAAGTTTGTTGATTGTAAATTATATGTTGTTGATATTGTATGTTCAAGTGTGATGGTAATTCTCATGGTTTAGATGTGATGTTAGTAGGCTATAAAGGAAGTCAGTATGGTTTATTAAAGGTTTGGGGATATCCATGTTAAGTGTTAGAATATAACTTTGAATCTTTGAAGAATGAGCTAATAAAAAGAAGAGTTAAAGCTCTGGATGGTGTAAACTCAAAGTAAAGTGATTGCAGTTCAGTTTAGAAATCTTAAAGGGGTCTAAGACTTAGAATGATGACTTATAGATAAAGGGAGATGATAGAACAAGTAACTAAGCTAGGCTTTCAGATTCTAGTAGTGATGCCAGTATGTTGTAGAACAGTAGTAAGGGAGGATGATGCCCGACCCATTCTTATCTCAATGAAAATTTTTATACTTTAGTCATCACGATACCTACACATGCTTTACATGTCAAATCCATGAACATAGCTCATATCCATGCACTTTTCATAGAATCATATACGCTTTCAGTTTCTAGTATGAGGAGTTCCAATTCACTTAGCAGTACGAATCATATTCCATAAAATTTATGAATTCCAAACTCAGGTCATGCAATGCATGACTCATGTACTCCTGCTTTACAGTATATTCAGTTCTAGATACTCATGCTACACTCCTAATGATCAACGAAATTCAACGCATGTCATGTATATCTTTAGTTTAGATCTCTTCGATGAATCTATAATGTTGATACTCTATTCTCCAGGCCTCAGTTACGTGTCAAAGTTATCCTTTTGTGCTTCAGGTCCCTATGTTCTAACCTTTTAGTGACCTCTGCTTAATATTAAGATAGTGATGATAAATAATGGTTTAGATGGGAGAGAGTAAGTGTTCCTTGTTTTCATTGTTCATATTAGTATTATAGTGTTATGTGTGTAACTTATGGTTTTGAGTTAGGCTAAAACATGGTGAGAGTATGTAGCTCAACTCACACATTGGCAGGAATAGTTATATGTACCCATGCAAGAATTATAGGTTGAATCAAATAAGCATGGTATTTAAGGGGAGATGTATAGTTAAGTATAAGCTTTCAACATAATTCAGTCCGTATAGCTAGTAATTCAGTTTACCATTCAGACAGGCAAGTTCCTATGGTTTTTCTATCTTTCGATCTAGATTTACTATCTAAAGTTTCATGAATATGGTCATTCCATGAGGTAAACTATTTGTATCCATGCAAATTACGAATTCAGCTCAGTTCATGTATCACGCATCATGTTTTAGATTCAGATATTCAGTCATGATTCCATTTATAAGTGTCCCGTGCATTCTCTCAGTCTTTTCTTAGTATTTCAGCCAAGACAGTATCATTCGGGGTATGAAATATCCTAAAAGGGAGATGTTACGCCAAATTTTCATGTCCTAAACCTCTCATCTTTTCATCACGAAACTAGATCCAGCTTGAGGTAATGGTGACTCATAAGTTAACTCTTTCGTTTCTATCTTAGCCTTATAACCATTCTCATATCATTGCATGTATTCAAGAAATCAGTTCAGTTTATGATATTTAGTTCATGTACCATGTTTTAGACTCAGTTAAGTAATCATATTTCCTGTTGTGCATGTTCAGTATATGATCTCAATTTCATAGTATTCTTAGTCTAACCAATCTTATTCGAGGATGAATGTTCCCAAGGGGGAGATATTGTAATATCCCGCACTAATCCTGGCATGATTCAACTCTTAGTTGCATGCTTAAAGGGCTTAAGGCTTGAAATTTGCTTTAAGTGTTGGGGACTTAGTCATTTTAATGCCTCATAACTTTGAGGATTTTTAACTTGATCTTCCTGACCCCGAGATGTTAGTTTTTGAGTTAATTCATGTTTAGAGATGTAAGAAGTATATCTCGGGGGAGTTTCAGATTTTTCGTACAAGGTTTGGGTCACGTTTGGATCATGAATCCAGCAAGTCACCGCGATAGGGCTGGATCGCGATGTCATTCCCTTTGGTACGTATATCACATTGCGGTGAAGGTGTATTCATCCATTTCTTGATTTATAATTAAATGTCTGTGTCATGATCTTTATCCTAGTGAGTGAAGTGCTTATGAGAAGAAGAATGTTCATAGTAATCACTTAGAATAAAGTTGAGCTAAGAGTCTTTGATTCGTTCAAAGTTTGGTATTTGATTCTACAAGGTCAAATTTAAATGCTTATAACTTTTTATAGACGTGGAAGTTTTAAGATCAAGACCTACAAAATTATAGATAATTGAATTAGCTTTTTAATGATATCAATTTCTTCTTAATCTGATACGCGAGCGAAAAGTTATGATAATTTTTGTCAGAACCAGTAAGCTATCTCGATAAGACCGCATCGCGATGGGCCTTTAATCCACATTCCAGCTATGAATTTTTTGTTTAAATAATTGAGGGGCAGTTGGGTCTTTTTTCAACTCAATCCAATTGCTCATAACACGATTTGGGCACTAGTTAGGGCATTATTTTACCCATCTTCTCTAATTTTCCTCTAAAGAAAACCCTACTCATCTCCCCAAAACATCAATCTCATTACTTTCTCTCCAAGAAAACCAAGAATTCAAGTTCCCAAATTCAGGAACCTTCAAGAAAGCTTCAAGAATGGTGTTTCTTTCCCCAAGTTAAGGAGTTTAAGGTATGTGGGAGTTCATCCATGGGTCCTAATTCACCCATGGAGCCCAAAAACTCTTTTCTTTTAATTAAAGAATGAATTTGCTATCATCAAAGTATTTTGTATGTTCAAGAAAGATTAAACTTCATGTTTTCTTGGTGATTTAAATATTATTCAGTCCATGTATGATCCCATTTAAGATTTGACCTTTCAATGCTATGAATATCAATTTCTCATGTCCTATTTCAAGTAAATTCCATGTTGAATCCCCAATTATTGATTTAGTCATGTAGTCATGCTATTCTCCCATGTTTAAGACATTCCTATGTTCAAGTTCATAATTCCCAAGTGTTTTTTGATGAATAATCCCTTACACGTTTGAATGATGAAATTTTCGTATCGAATCCCTAAATCATGGTTTTGGTATTGTAACAATGTTATTTCATATGCTTTACCCACTCCCATGCTTAAGATTATAAATTTCATGTGTTTGATGAAATGTTTAAATGATTGGGTTTTGAAAAATGATTCCCTACTATGGTTTCAAAGCTTTTATATCTCCTTACTATTATTTCTATTCAGTGTTAGGGGTTACCCGATACTTAGCTATTTACATAATTTCAGTATCCTCAGAATGATTTTAGTTAAACCATGAGCTTATTTAATCTCTCAGTTGTTATTATCATAATGAGAACTATACCAATTCATAATCAGTTAAATCCAATTCGATTTAGTATCAGTATCATTCAGCTGGGAGTAGGATTTAGCATCGAGTGAACCTAGGTATGGGGTCTCACCTACTAGTAGAGGGTGTGACCTTTAGTAGCAGTCCCTTTATTCTAGAATTACGTAGCCAGCGTAGGTTAAAGATATCAACTTGCCAGTTGAGGGTTGATAAAGTATCTACCTGCCAGTTGAGGGTAACACACATCTCATTAGAGCACCTTCCAGATGAGGGTGACTCATTAGTCCTTCGGGACACCAGTTTAATGGATCAACACAGCCAGTGTTAGTACCCATAGCACGGTACTGACACCCTTTCAACTGGGGTTACAAGTTGGAACTCAATTAGCTCATATTGGGGCATGTCGGCTATATAATACCTCCCACAGTCTTAGTTAATTATTCAGTGTCTCTTCAGTTTAGGTTTGCTAGACTAAGTGTACAAACTTTCAGATATTCAGTTTAATAGCTTTCAGTCTTTCAGATTATAGATTATCTCAGTGACATACCAAATATACACTTAGTCTTGCATTCTCAAAAATTATAGTTTTCATGCATTCATTCTTAGTTATCTTAAGTTATTCAGTTAGTCCTTATCTCGTATGCCCAGTACCCCACAACTTCAGTCCAGTTATTCAAACTAAGTGCAATTTGTTTTTTTATGATTAGTATTCAGTTGTTAGTTAACCAGTATACAATTATCAGTTAATCTGTATACATATATCAACTAGTCAGTATCCAGATATTAGTTATTTAGTATTCAGACATTAGTTATTCAGTGTTCAACTATCAGTCAGTCAGTTAATTAGACCATCTTAGTATATGTAATGTTTGGTTTTGTATGTTTATGCATTCGTGTTCAGTATATTTGTATTTTCATATCCTCGAGTTATGTCAGTTTTTATCACGTAGTTTCAGACCCAGTATTCAATCAATATCTATGTTTTACTATTTTTCAGGTTCAGTCCTACTTATTCTACAAAAGTAAAGTTTTAAGAAACTAAGTGTAGCGATTCACCAGCTTATCAGATTATAGCTATTATACATATTTTAAGACACTTCAGCTTTTAGTTTATTTCAGCCTTTGGTGAGACTACTCACACTTAGTATGTATGATTTAAGATTACAAAAGAAATCAGTTTTACTTATTGCATTTACCCCCGTTTACTCAGTACATTCCAGACGTACTGATCCATATATAAGTATATGTGGCTACATTGATGTAGGTACCAATTGTAGTCCATACATCATGATCAGATAGTTGCAGTTCCAGCCAGCAGGTGATGAGTTCTCATATTTTGGGGACTTCATTCAGATGTTGTTCATGTACCTTAATTTATTACTCATATGCATTGATAAGTGGTAGCTAGGATTTTGTCCTAGCTATCTATAGTAAGTATAGTAGAGGTTTAATAGATGCCAGTCATGTAATTTCAATTCTATCTTTAGTTCTTATTAGATTGTAAATTATATTAGCAGTATAATTTCTCTCAGATTTTGTCATGATTATATTTTTGAACATCAAAATAGTTATTTAATATATTATAATTCAGTTTCTTAGTAGTATGTCAGTTCATGGGCTAGCTTGGGGTCACTTGTGGTTCGAAGTACGTGTTACGACTAGGGAGTAGCCTCGGGTCGTGTCATGGTAGTTAGATTTCCTATATTGTATTAGGTGGAGGATTAGCTAGTAATAATTTCTACGCAATCAATGAATTGAAGGAAGACAGAAACTATACTACATTAAGGAACTCATGTGTTTACATGTTCCTATACTGTGGTTTTCTCTTAACTTGTAAAAACCGACTGGTGCACACCTAATATCCTCTATTTATAGAGATAGCACTGAATTAACCACCTCAACTTCTCCACGTGATCAACACATGATCACTCTAACAACCTCTAATAAACTTCACAACTTATCAGCTAATTGTACAGCTCAGTGGCTCAATACACCCCCTTAAATTGCTGGGTGGAAGATGTCTAACACACCAAGTTTGGTCAAAATAAGATAGTATTATTGAGAACCAAGACCTTTAGTAAGAATATCTATTGGTTCCAAGGCGGTGCAAAGGTATTGGGGACTGATAAAATTGGATCTCACTTTCTGTCTGATGAAGTGACAATCAATCTTAATATACTTAGTGTGATCATGAAATACAGGATTCTCTACAATCTGGATAGCTGACTTGCTATCAGTAAAGATAGAGATATGACAAGCGATTGGAATATGTAGCTCCTTAAGTATCCCAACTAGCTATACCAATTTTGCAACAATAGCTGCCACAATTCCATATTCTACTTCAGCAGAACTACTACTGGTTTGTCATTTCTTTAATTTTCAAGATATTAAGGAGTCTTCAAGTTTTACCATATAACCCGTAACCGACCTCCTTGTGTTAGGACATAAAACCCAGTTAGAATTATAATTACTGTAAGTGTTGTGGGACCTGTTCTTCTCCTGAGTAGAACACCAAGACCTGGTGAATTTTTAATGTATCTGACTATCCTAAGTGCTGCCTCCTTGTGTGATACCTTAGTACGTGGCATAAATTGACTTACAAATTTTACACTAAAACACATACCAGGTCTTGTAATGGTTAAATATAACAGCTTGCCAATCAACCTTTTGTAGGCACTAATGTCCTCCAGCTCCGGATCATTGGTACTGCAAAGATGTTGATCCAAATCCACACTAGTCAACTTATGGTTGAACTTTAATGAAGTGCTTACAACTTTAGCTCCACTAAGACCAGCTTCTGAGATGAGTTGCAAAGCATACTTCCTCTGATTTAGCAAGATTCCATCATTGAACTTCAGAACATCAATCCCTAAGAAATATTTTAGACTTCGTAAATTCTTCAACTTGAAGTTAGTATGTAGTGTAATTTTAGACTTTTGAATTAGCTGAGAATAATTTCCAGTGATCAACAGATCATCTACATAAAATAAGATGACTACCATATTATCCCCTTCCTTCTTGATAAACAAAGAGTGGTCATGAGTACTTTGAGAATAACCAGCTGGCAGGAGAGCCTCAGTAAGCATGATGTTTTATTGTCTGGATGCTTTCTTTAAACTATACAAAGACTCTCTATGTTTGCAAACTTTAGATGTTCCAGTTTGTTGAAAACCAAGAGGGAGATCCATGTAAATGTCTTCACGCAAGTCACTTTGTAAGAAGGCACTATTGATATCCATTTGATAAAGATCCCAGCCATTAGAAGCTGCTAGGCTGAGGACTGTTCTGATAGTAACCATTATTGCAACTAGGGAGAAGGTCTCATGGTAATCAAGACCTACTCTTTAGGTGTAACCATTGGAAACTAGTCTAGCTTTATATCTATCCACATCACCATTAGCTTTGTATTTTATCTTGTATACCCATTTTGAGCCAATTGACTTCTCTTCTGGAGGCAGGTCTACTATAGTCTACGTGTTGTTGTCTTCTAAAGCTTGGACCTCCTACAACGTAGCATCAATCCAAAGTTTGTATTTAGAACCTTCATGAAATGAGTTGGGCTCCTTTGTAGATGAGAAAACTTGCAAATGAGCTTTATAACTTGTAGTAATATTGTCATAACAGAAATGATTAGTAATAAAATAAAGACTAGATTTTTTAGGCACAACATAGTCCTTAATCCATATAGGAGGTTTGCTAGTTCTATTTGTTTTCCTAATACCACCATTATTTTGGTGAATTTTATCAGAATCTGTATATATTGGGGGTATTAAAGTTCCCTCATTATATGGAATAGTATTCTTTGTATGTTTCTCGTGGGAATTATTTCCATCAGGTTCTTCTTCGACATGTGAATTAGGCTCTAAATCATCATCATAAAGTAAAGGTGCAATAGGTCCTGTGGAGTGTGTGTTTGCTGATTGCAGTACTGGATGTTGAGTAGGTAGAGTATGATATTGCAAGGGTGTAGGGTCCAAACATAGAGCAAGTAATGGAGAAGCACCCTCAGTTGATTGCAGAACTGTAATACCCCATACTTCTACCTAGCTTAAAATCATCCCAGAAGTATTAAAGACTTGTTTCAAAGATGAATCGATTATTATACATATGGTATTTTCAAGATTTTCACTATTTATCATATGGAAAATTGAATAAGATTTCCATCAATACCAAATTTGGCCAAATCCGACACCTAGGCGAAGAGTTAGAGCCTTTTTAGTAAGGCAAAGTGCCACCTGAACCATCAACGCGTCGCGGAGCATGCTAAAATGGAAATCGTCAAAATCCAGTGGGCTTCCACGATTATGGTGTATTGCGCCAAGGCTCTAATTCATAATTGTCCCTTTTCCAGTATCTCAGTGCGATACCACCACGTCGCGGTGAACTTTCAGGTCCCATCTAGTATTGCAATGTGATTTCACCGCAATGTGCCATTATGTAATTTCCCATTTGTCAGTTTCTAGAGACACAGCATGATAGTTCCACATCGAGCCATTATGCAATTTCCCATTTGTCAGTTTCTAGAGACACAACGCGATAGCGCCGCGTCACGCCAAGGGTCTAGATCGGGAAATTTTTACAGAATTTAAATACACGTTCAAGGGTTAAAAAGGTCAATTTCTCACCCCTATATAAACTAAATAACATGTGATTCAACCATATTTCACCCTAATTATAGTGTGTCTCTCAAGTTTCTCTCAAGAACAACCTAGGATTTTCAATTGTGAATTCAAATCCAAGGCTCAAATTCAAGAATCTCTCCGTCAATCTTCGTAGAATCAAGAACTAAGGTATGCACAGTGTTGATTCATGGAATACTTTCATCCATAAAGCTGAAGAACCCTATTTTAAACTATATGTCATGATGTTCTTATTTTGAATTAATTATTCTCATGTTGTTATTGTTTTACGATTGCCAAGATGGTATCTTTATCAAGTTTTCATGAAACTATGTTACTATAGGGTTGAAATTCATGCAATTGAATTAAATTGTGGAACCATGTGGTATTAAATTAATGATCATACCTATGCTCTATGTGTGCATGCAAGGTGTTTGATAATATAAGTCAATGAATAAATAATGATCGAGTACCTAGTTTTCATGTGTCAAGATTATGTCATGTCTCTTACGTTATGCTATACATATTTGACTAAGATGATTCCCATGCTAAACCTATGCATTATGATTGCTTGATGGGATGTTTATAAGATTTGAAGCATGGAATTTTGCCATGTTTATACATATTACTATCCATGTACAATGTTATGATAATTATGCACTTCATGAAATTCTCAACTATGAAATTATGAATTGTTGATATTGGTCATGTGATCAAAAGTGTCAAGCCTTGCCAGTTTTATTCTATCGAGTCTTGGGGGTACTTTTACCTGATAATTTAGCTATGTGCCTAGAGCCATGTCATATTTTCATGATACTCTCAGTCTAGCCATGATCGGTAGAATTCAGTCAGTTATATGACTCAAGAAAAATCAGTAAATTTAATACCTATCAGTTCAGTCCTACTCAGAAATCTCAGTAGTCCAGTAATCTCAGTGATCTCAGTACTCAGTAATCTCAGTAACCTCAGTATTCCCAATCATCTCAGAAACTTTACTAATCTCATTCAGTTATCAGATTTCAGCAGTATTTCATCAGGCAACAAAATTTAGTGAACTCAGTTTAAATCAGTTAAATGATACGATCAGTAATAGTTCAGTTCAGTTTAACTCAGTTCAGTATCTATTCAGATTAGGAATTAGTACAAAGTGAACCTAAGGATGGGAACACACACTATCAGATGAGGGTGTGATTCTGAAAAGTCATCCTTGCATTCCAGAACTATGTAACCAGCATAGGTTGAGACATCAACACTATCAGATGAGGGTTGATAAGGTGAATAAGAACTGTCAGATGAGGTCCCCATCATTCTCTTTTAGGGACACTGTCATATGAGGGTCACTCACAGCTTGTCCTTACCAGTGGCACGGTATTGAAACCCTTCCAATTAGGGTTACAGATTGGACCCCAACTCAGCTATATTGTGATATTCGGGGCATGTCGATTAGATCACTACTTCTCACAGTTTTAGTTATAGAATCAGGACTGTCAGATACAGTCATTAAGTCTCAGTAATATAACTTAGATAGTTCTACAAAATTCAGGACTGTCGGATATAGTCAACTCAATACAGTGCGGAACTCAGCTAGTTTCATCAGTACTAGGACTGTCAGATACAATCACTCATTTTATCAGTATTCAGTTTTAGAACTATCAAAAATAGTCAATCAGACCAGTTCTTCATAATCAGAACTGTCAGAAATAGTCTTTCCTCTATCAATAAAATAACATCAGTCACTCAGTACTCAGTAGACTCAGTCATTCAGTATCTCAGCATTAATACTCAGATATCAGTAAACCGACGTTATAAGAATCAATGAGTCAGCATTATCATGATCTTAGTTATAATTACGTATTCATGCATGTATTCTGACATTCATACTATTCATTCAATTAGTATTGTTCATGCATATGAACCATTGTATTCAGCCTACCTCACTTTCATACCAGTACATTCAATGTACTGACACATTTGTGCTATGGTGTTTTATACCATAGGTTTATAAGCACGAGTTTTTGAACATCCTTAGTAGATCAGACGTTCAGCAGCCAGACTAGCAGTGAGTCCTCATCATTCAAGAATAGCATAATTATTTTATTACTTTACTATTTTAATAGTTTGGAGTTAGTTGGGGACATGTCCCATTAACTCCATAGTTATCAGACAGTTTAGAGGCTTTCAGACTACAACATGTTACAGAGAGTTTATCTCAGTTTTGGGTATTGTCATACCTCACTACATACATTGTATTATATTTAGTATTAGTTTAATTTTGAACCTTATGGCCTTACAACTTATATTCCGCATATTTATAATGTATTATTCGGTGCTCAGTTATAGATATCAGTCATGGGTTAGCTGGTGGTTCTTTGGGGTTATGAGCACTGTGTAGCATTTTGGGTACCAGATTCGGGGTGTTACAAGAACTTTGAAGGGAAACACTTCTTCTCTAAAGGTAACATCTCTGTTGATTAAGAGACTTTTATTGTCTAAATCATATAGTTTTTATCGTTTTTGCGTAGTAGAGAATCCTAGCAATACAACCTTCCTTGCTCTAGCTTCAAATTTGTCACCTCTAGGCAATACACTAGCAAAACACAAGTAACCAAGCACCTTAACATGGTCCAATCTAGGAGTATGTCCAAACAATAATTCATAAGGTGATTTTCCATGCAACACTGCAGTAGTCAATCTATTAATCAGATACGCTGCAATTGAACACAATTACCCCAAAATTTCCTTAGAGTATGAGATTGCAACTTTAATGATCTTCCCATCTCCAAAATATGTCTATGCTTTCTTTCAACAATACCATTTTGTTGTGGCTTAGATGGGTAACTACTTTGATGTATTATACCAAAAGAAGACAATAGATCATTCATATTAGTATTGTAAAACTCAGTTCTATTATCTGATCTTACAACTTTTATTCCACAATCAAAACGATTACCAACCATGATTATAAAACTTTTCAACACAACTATGACTTCTTTCTTAGACTACAATAATGAAATCCATGTAAATCTACTATAGTCATCAACTACAGTTAAGAAATAGTGCTTTCTGTCACAAGTAGGATATTTGTGAGGTCCCCAAATATCTAAATGAACAAGATGAAATATACTACTGGACTTAGCAACACTATAGGGAAACTTGAGTCTGCATTGTTTAGCTAGAGGATAGATCATGCAGTCTTCAGGAATAGCTATGTCTACTTGCTTCTTTAAAAAAAAATATGCTTCATTACTTGAACAGATGGATGCCCCAACCTAAGATGCCACAAACTTTAATTTCTTCTCTTGAATAACATTACCAACTAATGACAGTGTCTTATGCCTTAAAATATAAAGTCCTTCTTCTTCCTTACCAATCCCAATCACTTCTCTAGTATAGAGAGCCTGCATAACATACATATTAGGATAAAAGGACACCATATATTTCAAATCTTTAGTCAGTTTAGATATTGGTAATAAATTGAATATGAAATTTGGCACATGGAGGACATTAATCAGCTTGCAGTTTCCCAGAATTGATGTATTTCCAGTGTGTTATACTTGAATTTTACTTCTTGTTTGCACTTGCACTTTATTATTTTGTGATGTTGATAGTTTTCTACACTCACTCAACATATTTTTATAGTATGTTATATGATGTTTTTCTCCAAAATCAATAAACTATTTAACTTCATTACCAGTAACATCATCATAGATATGCATACCTGCTGCAGAATTGGTCACACAATGCTCAATAGGTTCAAGCACCATCATTTTGAGGACCTTATCATATTTTTCTCTTGTGAATATCCACCAGGAAAGAAGATTTGGGAACCTAATCCTGAACTTGTTTCATTCTTTTTAGAGCTTGATGTCGCTGTAGAGGTATGAGCATAAGGCATTACTCCTGCATCTGTGGATATTTTCTTCATACTTTTGAAATCTGCAGGAATACCTACAATTCTGTAGCAAGTCTCTTTTGTATGACCTTTGTATCCATAATACTCACAAATGATGGTAAATCTTTTCCCTTGGGAGCTTTATCCTTGTAACTTCCTACCCTGGAAGTTATGAGTTTGTATTTGGAAATTGTGTTGCTAATTGAAATTGTTCTGATTCCTGTCAGCTAACATTGTTACAGGTTCATTTTTGTCCACAACCTGACCTAGTTTTTGTTAGATCTCTTCTTGAATTTCCATCACATAGACTTGATTTACACTAGGAATTGTTGGACTAAGAAAAATAGAACTCCTTACCTGAGCATAACTCTCATTCAACCCTACTAAGAACTATAACAGACTCTGTTGTTTGAGATCTTGACTCTACACAGTCGCAAGTAGGAGAAGTCACCATGACATCTATCTCATCCTATAAATCTCTCATTTTTAGTAATAAACTGTGACAAAATCTGTTCCTTGAATCATCATACTGATTTCCCCAAAGGTAAAAAATTATGGTTAAATTGGACTTATCAAACCTTTCTTTGAAATCACTCCAGACCTTCCTTGAGCTTGATGCATACACAGTGCTTGTCATCAATTCAGGTTCTACAGCAGCACTAATCCAAGACAACATAACTGCATCACATCTCTCCCATCTAACCGCTAAGTTCCCTTTATACCAGCTCTTTGCACATGTGCCATCAATAAATCCAAGTTTGTTTTTGAATAGTAGTGCCAATTGCATTGATCTACTTCATTTTCCATAATTTTCTAGACTTGTGAGCTTTATCAAAATCAAGGAAACATTAGGAGTATCAGATGATTGTAGATGCAAAGGATGATTGTTATTCGTCCGTAGATCAAATTATGCTTCTTCTCTTAGATCACTTTCCATTGTTGAAGCACTTCATCAGTCTATCGTAGGCTCTGATACCATAATAATTTCTATGCAATCAATGAATTGAAGGAAAATAGAAACTAAACTGTATTATGGAACTCATGAGTTTACATGTTCCTATATTGTGGTTTTCTCTTAACTTGTAAAAACTGACTGGTGCATACCTAATATCCTCTATATATAGAGAGATAGCACCGACTTAACCATCTCAACTGCTCCACGTGATCAACACATGATCACTCTAATAACCTCTAACAAACATCACAACTTGCCAGTTGATTTTACAGTTTAGCAGCTCAATATCTAGTCAGGAACCCCCATATTTAGAATATGAAAGTTGAAGAAATACTGATACTGAGATGGATGTGGGCATACTAGGACAAATTTATAGGATTAAAAATAAAGATATTCGTGATAAGGTAGGAATAGGTTGGAATATGGATGGATTTAAGTTGTGGTACTAGGGTGAGACGAGGAATAGAAATGGAGTAAGTATTCTAGTTGATAGGTATCGTAGGGAGAAATAGGTACAAGTAAGGATGATGGTCAATGGTAGTGTTATATCGATCAAGTTAGCCACAGGAGGCAGCATTGAGCATTATAAGGGGATCTACGTGCAAGCAGTCTTGGATGAGGATGTTAAGAAGAATTTTTGGGAGGATTTTGATGAGGTTGTGAGAGGTAGGAGTGTACTATGTAGGGTTGATTTGCTTTTTTATTAAAAAATTATTAAATTGATAATGTCGATTTATTAAATCTATTAATCAGATCAAATCAATATAAAATTAATTTTTTTGGTTTCAATCTTATTAGGTTCTTACAATTTTTTTTGTTCTTTCAATTTCCTCAGTTGTTTTATGATTACCTTATAAATGAAAGTGTAATTGACATATATAAGCTTTGGAAAAAATCGAACATTGGAAAAATCAAGAAACTACTAACAAACTAGAAAGCAAATTCTAACAAAATCAATACATATAAAGGAGCAGTAGTGAATTAGCAATTACGCATATAGCGGGAACAATACCAAATAAAAATTTTCAAAAGATATCTTGTTTTGTACCACAGTGATTATATTATGTAAATTGTCAATTGGGATGGTAGAAGATCACAATTAATATATACTAAATTAGAAAAAATATACAAATTAGATTATAATTAATATCTTTTATATATTGAAATATGAAAATTATATATGTATTATGTTGTTTTGATTTGGGTTCGGATTGTATTTTTTCTATTAATACCAAACAAACTAAACCAAGAATTGTCAAATTTTTTTCTAACATCAAGCTAACCAAATCAAACCACAAGTCAATTTTTTTATTTCAATTTGACTTGGTTCATTGGTTTGGTTTGGCTTGTATACCCTTAGTGAGAGGCATATCCCCCACCATGAATTATCTGTTGGGGAAAATTTTAATTGCCACACTGGGACAACCTTTAGGGGTTATAATGATATGCGTAGAGGTTTTGCCTTCGAGGTTAGTAATGAATAAGGAGTCTCACTTTTGGGTTTTGATAAAGTTTTTGAGTAGATGATAACGAATTCAAGTTTCCTAAAAAGAAAAATTGTTTGGTTACCTTTCGTAATCCGATGGCTAAGACTCAGACTGATTACTTATACCTTCAAAAGAGTGATAAAGGTCTATTAAGAACTGCAAGGTTATACCAAGCGAGAATATTATGATCCAACCTAAGCTTTTGACAATGGATTTATTTAAGGAAGAAGAGAACTTGATATGACTGTCCAAGGATCAGATAAAATGAATTAACTTCTAACAGAGCTTATATAATAAAGAGAAGTTGATGGCTTTGAGATCTTAGGAAAGCAGTAGGTATGTGACCAACATGTGGGATAAAATAACTAGTTGCATAAGAGGAGCTTCAAGGGAGGTACTAGAGTTTTGAGAAGTAATTCTAGTGGACATCGAGAAGAGTAGTGGTAAAATGGGAAATTCTAATAAAAATTAGGAGCAAAGGACAGTTATGTGAATTTGATGGAGAGAAAAAACGAGGAGGATAAGTCAATAAAGAGATAAATATATAAATTATCGAGGAACGAGGCAAACTTGAAGGTTACAACAACTAAAGCATTATTTTCTGAGCGCTTGTATAAGGAGGTATGGTATCCAGGAAGAGATAAGAAGTTTTGCCCACTAACCAAGTCTATAGAAAGGAAGGCCCGAACTAGGACAAATTAAAGTGCATAAGAAATGAGGTAGGCAAAGTGTTGATTAAGAAGGTACTTATTAGACGAAGTTACAAACAAACTTCTATTAACTCTTGAGTGAAGATATGAACATATATTTTATGCTTGAAGAGTTAGAGCACTCTGATTTTTTTTATTGCATGTCTATAGATGTTGAAGAGATTAAGAGCATTATTTATAGGGTGAGTAAGGGATGAGAGACTCGGGCAGATAGATTCTTGTGGAGATTTGAAAGAATATATATAGGGTAGGCTTGGAGTGATTGATTGAGTTTTTTAATGTAATATTTTAGACAATGAAGATGCCTGAATAATGGAAGTACAGTACGATGATTCTGCTGTAAAAAAAATAAGAATACTATTGAGAATTGTAATAACTATAGGGATATCAAATTTTAAGGTAATACTATGATAGTACAGGAGAGGGTGGTGGAGATGAGGTGAAGAGGGGTGTTTATATATTTGAGCATCGATTTGAATTCATGACAGGGAGATCTACAAAAGAAGTCATCTACCATATGAGAAGACCAGTGAAATAGTATAAAAAGGGAAAAGAGATTTACATAGTGTTTATTTGACTTTAAAAGGGCTTAGGAGAAAGTTCTCTTTGAGGTTGTATGGAGATACTTGGACTGTAAAATCATACCTATGACTTACACTAGAGCGATTAAGGACATGCATAATGGAGCCAAGACCAGGATAATAATTGTAAAAGGAGAGTCGGAACACTTTTCAGTCCTAATGGGGTTGCACTAGTTATGGATGAATTAATATGACATATACAATATAAGGAGATATAGTGTAATTCATCAAAAACATAGTTCTAATTATCAAGATTTATGATGGCGTTAATGCAAGGCTGAAAGTTTGAAGACAAACTCTGAAGTCTAAAAGGTTCAAGTTGAGCAGAACCAAAACTGATACTTGGAGTGTAAGTTCACTAATGCTATGTGTTAGGACGACATAAAAGTGAGACTTGATACTCAAGTCAACCCTAAAAGAGGATGTTTCTAAGTATTTAGGATCTTTAACTTAAGGTAATGAGGATATCAATGATGATATCACATAGTATTAACACAAAATAGGAGAAATTGAGGCTTGCATTTGGAGTCTTATATGATAAGAAGGTTTGTTAAAACTTAAAAATGAGTTATATAGAGTGATAGTTAGACTGATTATGTTGTACGGAGTGGAGTAATAGTTGATTAAAAACTCTCATATTTAGAAGATTAAAGTTATGAAGATGTGGATGTTAAGATAGATGTGTGGGCATACTAGGAGAAATATATTAGGAATGGAGATATCCAAAACCATTTAGAAGTGACATCTATAGCAGATAAGATGAGAAAAATGAGAATGAGATGATTTGGATGTATGAATTGGAGTAGTGTAGATGTCATAGAGATGAGGTGTGGGAAGTTAGCAATGGCAGATGCCAGGAAAGATAGAGGCGGGCAAAAAAAGTATTAGGAGGAGGTAATTATATAGTACATAACATCTTTTAAGCTTACTTAGGACATGACCTTCGATAGGAGAGTTTGGAGGTACAGATTAAGGTAGAAAATAGTTGAGTGCTCTCTCGCTTTCTTATAGGATAGAATTGGTGTTCTAACTTACAGAGGTGAATTTAGGATTTTCAGCTTATGGGTTCCCAGTAATATAAATTAACATTACCAAAAAAGTTAAAAGGGGTCGTCTAGGGCACTCAAACCAGGGTTTTGCACGTGTAGCACTTATAAAGGCCCTTTTTGAATCACTAAGCCTACAAACAACTTTGATAATTGATTCCTAACTTAACATTCTTATACCTTTAATAGATCTTCAATATGATGACAAGTTTTACGATAATATTTGTAGGTTTTCAGGAACTCCCATTTCAAATACTAGATTCGCCTTTGAGTACATATATATACTCTCTCACCATTAGTATTAACATTATTTTCATTCTTATTCTTCGATTTCCGATAGCACTTGTGGTTTGTGCTTTGATTATCGCCAGGGCAAACCCACGTTTAACAAAGGGATGTCAAGCGACACTACTTCATCAGAAATTTTTTACCAAGTATGTATTTTAATATTGTGTATAAATAAAATATATAGATTAAAATGACACTTTTGTACTAAATGGTTCTCTTGGCATGTTGGGGTCCAGTGCTCAATTGCTTCCAAATTCCCCGAGGTTGGTCGTTCGAACCTCAATCCTTGTTTTTTGTTGCAAAATTCTCTTTAATACTTTTCTATAGTATTGAACCCAAGAATTTTTCTAGCTTAAAATTAGACTATACCAATGGGTCAAGGATATATCATACTTCTATGTATGGTAATAAGGTTTTTATCGTTTTATTATATAAATATCAACACTGCTTGCTCAAAATTTTATATATTTCACTGATTTCCGAACTATTGAGTGGTCAGTACTATTATTTCTTCTGCATGTTGTGTACTGATCTCTATATTGCTTTATTTCGTTGTTGTTACTGCCTTTATTCTTGTAGTCTCTTTTTCAAACTATTTTGAAATGCTTTGTTTAAACTGAGGGTCTATCATAAACAACTTCTCTATCTCTGGGAGGTGGGGATAAGATGAGGATAGTTTGAGTTTCTCTATCTCTACGAGGTAGGGTAAGGTGAGGATAGTTGCATACTGTTAGGATTGAAAATTTGGATAGTGAGAAATTAGACAAAGCAGTCAATTAAATACATAACAAAGATGATGATAATAGTAAGTTGAGAAAATAAAGAAAGTACAAATTTAACGTGGTTCGGTCAACTTAACCTACATCTGCAATCAAAAGGAGGAGCAATTTTACTACATATTAAAAGTTCAAAAGCAAAAAAAAAGTACAAAATTAGAGTAAGTAAATACTCTAATATCCCATATTTCCCAAGAGAATAACCTTACAAGATCACTCTAACGAAGGATCCACACAAGTTTTTCCAACAAAAATCTCTCATAAAATACTCTCTACAAAGAAAAAATAAATACAATTAAAATCTTCTCAAATTGATGTATTTTAAGGTGAAAGAACTCTCCTTTATTTATAGGAGGAGGTTCTAGCTAGAAAAGAGAAAACTCAAAATAATCTCATCCACTTGAGAAAACCTCTTGGTAGAGATTTTCAATATATGATGAGATTTTTAATAAAACATTGATAAAAAATATGACCATATTTAAAATCTTCATTTTGTCCTAATATTTGACCGATATAATAATTGTTGACACTCAATTTTGGTTCTCCTTTCATAATATTAATTCTCGATGCTTATGATTCTTGAATATTTTTTTATTGCATTTTTCTTATTTTTTACATTAATAGTTTAAAAATAATATTTTCATATCTTTGCATCTTAGAAATTTGCTCCAAATAAATAAATATATTTTAAATTATCATGTCAGCGTATTGATGTAATATTTGTTGTACTATTTTCTGCAAATTTACTCCATCTTATTTTTTATTATTATTATATTTTACTTATATATATATATATATATACGCATATGTATACGTATATTTTAAAAAAAATAATTAGAACAAATATGCATCGATGAATTAGTCAAGTGAAATGGATTAAGGAGAATTAGATGAATTCATTGATCCAGTTGGGCCAATTTCTTTAATTACATTCAGCCTTTAAAATATGGCAAAGACTAGCCCAAAATTTCCGTTACTTAAAGTAAATCCCAACCCAAATAAAACTAGCCCAAACTACCCCCTGACCTGGCCCACCTTGTGATTAGCCTTTTATCCGATGGAAAAACAACAATGATATCTGCAGTGCAACACATCCCTAAATCTCTTCTGTTCACGTGAAATTCAACAAAATCAGAGTTTCCATCACTTCAATTGCAAAAAATCCTCCAGAATTTTGGGCTTTTGCAGACCTAACAGCTACAATGGTCTTCTCCAGCTCAGAGATATGAAGACTTTTGTTCTTTTTTCTCCCTCTCTCTTCATTTTTGAATTTTGAACTTTAGCTTCTTGAAGAAGCTGTTAGAGCTACATTTTTCCTATAAATACAGTCTTCTATTCATTCATAAAAGAAAAAAAACATCAAGTTCCCCGTTGGCTACTATTTTTCCTTTTCTTAATTGGGGACGAATTTGAGTTCGAATTGAAGAGTTCGTGATTTCGTTGGAGCCCCCCAGTTCACTGCACAACATCCGCGCATTTGGGGTCTTCTGACTCGACTCCATCTCTCTCTAAATCGGAGAAGCAAACAAATATTGCATTATTCCCGTCTATCAGTCTAGTGCCTCATTCTTTTTTTTTTTTAAAGCTTTATTCTTCTTTTGTAGACGCTTAGTATTATTTTCACACATTATTATTTAAAATTTGTGTCTTATATGTTCTTATTTGAATTAGTGTGAATACTTAAATTTTAGCGAATTTAATTGTTCCGCCTCTACCTTTTAGATTTTCAACTTAGCATAATCACTAGGTTTCAATATTTAATTTATATTTATAAAAGGTTAAAATTTGGTAGGTAAAAATATGTCCTTTAGAATAATGGCCGAGTTTGTTAGAATCCTTTTAACGCTTCTTTAATACAAAATAATATCTTATCTTTAGAATAAGTTAGTTTCTCATTAGATAATAATTTTGGAAGTCCCTTAAATATAAATTTTGCGGTAGATGGGCGTATTATCGCTAAACTCGGAAAATTGGCTTTACTAATTTTGGATACGGTAAATTAAATTTTATTTTTTTATTAATTTCAAATAAAAGATGGAACTTCGCAAGTCCCTTTTAAGGTTTCTAATGACAAGAAAAAAATATTTTATTTATTCATATCGTAATAAATAATAAATTTACAAGCCATTATATATTTAAACAATTATATATTTTATCTATTCACTTAGTGTAGGATGATTAACTTATTTTTATGAAATTTGATTTAAAAAAACAAAAAAGTCATTCTTAGAATTGAAAAATGAGGAGTTCTTAATATAATTTTTTTAAAAAAATTATTAATTGGAGGTTTTTGTAAAACACAGACACACACACACACATATATATACATATATATATTCTTTTTTGCCTTACCTATGTTAATTTAATATTTGATTTCATTATCTAATCTAAGTTTGGCCGGTTAGCCGTAGTTAGCGGATCCTTTAGGGTGCCTAATCCCTTTCCTTTAAGATAATTAGAATCCTTATTTAGAATTTCAAGTTGCGTAGACCTTAGAATGAAGTTTTTAATTCCTTTAATCACATAGGTTATAATAGGTGTCTTAATTCACCGTAGAACTAATTAGGTGGCGACTTCCTTAAATTTAATTAGAAGTTTTCCAATATGTTGTACCTCGATTTGACATGTGTTAAAATAGGGTATAACAGCTTGGCGACTTCACTAGGGACTTATTAGGTTCTTAACCATAACAAACTTAGGTTAATAATTAAGTCTCTATATTTTTTTATTTGTTTCACCCTAATTGTCTTGTTTTATCATCTTTATATGACATAAATTATTTATTTGCTTTTGTTTTCTATAAATTGCTTACTTGTTTACCGCTTTATAAATTGTCATTTCGGTTATATTTCCTCCACTTCAGAAAATTGAAACTCACACACATTGAACACACAGATTGTACATTGTACTTTCCCAAAATTCTTTCAAATCATCTATTTTAGAGAGTCGGTGCATACGTGGGGTGAGCGAGAGTTTTACTGTCATGGGACCACGTGGCTTCTCATATAAGAAATCCAAGGCCGTATCTTCCCAAATCTTAGAAAAACTTAAGATAGAGCGTTGTCACCCTTGATTTAGGTCATGCATGCATAAGCCATAGGTGGTTTGACCCATGGTGTCATTCCACTAATTTAGGAAACGCCTTTATATCAAAAGGGTTCACGACCCAATGACGACCTTCATATTATGTGCAGAGATAACGATAAATTGATCCAAGTAAAATTTTGATCAAATTAGGTTTGGAAAATTTTTACTCCAAACTCTTGTAGTGTCATTAATTAAATCTTGAATCAATTTATCAAATCTCAATTAATATTTAACGCTTAGGCCTACCTCCGGCATAAAGGAGTCATCTGCATATTAGGACGTATTATTTAATATATTTGCATTATTTGTCTTGCAAATTTACTTGTTACATGTTGCTTGACCTATATGAATTTGTTTGCAATTTAATTTGATTTGATATCTATTTGTTATCTTCACATTTATTTTGTCTTTATTTTTAGATAAGAAAATTAAGTTTGCATTTATGTATCTCTTTTTTATCGATTGCATCTTTACATATTTTATATCATGACATTTTCTAAAAATCCTATTATTGTAATACTTCTGCGCTTAACGCATTTTAACGATTCTAGAGCACCAATTACGAAATTATCTTAAGCCAAACTCTTAGTATTTCAATTAAGGTTTTCTTTCATTTTCATTTTTACGATATTCTATAGGGTTCACATTCTTTCTTCAAATTTTAAGGAGTTTAGTTCGTCATTATGTTTTTTTTGAGACTTCAATACTTATGTCAACCACTTGTTAAAGAAAAAATAAAGACATCTACTCTGTTAACGTTGGCATAATTCTTCACAAATATTTCCGCTAAAAATATTCATTTCAGATTTTGTCAGATTCCTGCTTAATCAAATTTTTCCAAACTCGTGCTAAATTCGAACTTTGGAACCTTTGATTTTTTCATGCTCTTCAAAGTCTCTCCTTTATTGGTGTAATCCTCTATTTGTAACGACGAAACATTTAGCACTCCGTAGTAGCTATTTAGTGTTGATATATGTCATAAAATTTTGGCTCATGCCCTCCAATTCTTTCAACCTTTTTGCTTCTTAAATTGGTAGATATTCAAATCTTTTTTACTCAAACTGGCAAGATGCACATGACATTATTTGTCTAATTTTCTCCGTTAAATTATTTTAGAGTGACGACCCTAAGTTTGATACTTCCTTAAAGTTTCACTCATTCAAAGGGCATGTGTCGTTCCTATCTTGAGATTATTGAGATTGATCTTTCACATTGTTTTTTGAAAAAAAAAACTCAAGCTTTAGCGCGTAAATCGAGAAAATTCTATTATTTTCATCGTTTTTGATATTTTTTTTTTATTCCAATAATATTAAGTTAGAATTATGAGTCATTCACAATTCTTTGTCTTATATAAAGTTTAATCTTTATGTGTTCTATTTTTCTTATTAATTATTATCTCGAGCTTATATCCCTTATAGGACTCGATCTGTTAGATTCTTTTTAATCACTTTCTAAAATTCTCTACTTTTAACCCTTTCAATTCAATGCTTACCAAATGTTTCATTTTTCTTCCAAAGGTTAACTTAAGTTGAGCACCAAAGGTAATTCAAGGATGATATGGCCGACCAAATTACGGTGATTGACCTTAGTGAGGATGAATTCGACTGTAAAGAACAAGAATCGTATCAAGATAAAGTTTCTAAGCTTGATATAAAAGTATCACAAATGGATCAAGAAATCTACAACATGAAACAAATGATAGTCGATATTAAGAACTCATTCACTGAAGGCTCAGAAGCATACTCACCCTTCGACACTGCCACACTTCCCACCTTTGAAGGCTTAGAAGTGTACTCGCCCTTTGGTACTGCTGCACCCACTTTTGATTATAATTACCAACTTTTCTCTAACATGCATTCATTCTCGCCAAAAGAGACATTCAACAACTTGGTGGAGACGATAAAAAATGAAGCAAATGGTGAAAGGCATTTTAATATTGAGACCAATCAGATTTTCTTTACAAATGAGTTTGCTTTGCCTTTTGAGATGGATTATGGAAATATTTTGATGTATGACGGGGTAGGTATTCCTATAGATCACTTAAAGGCATACGTTGATTAGGTGAGAAATATTGGACAAGACAATGAACTAAAGATGAGACTTTTTATTAGGACACTTACTGGTCCAGCTTTGATGTGGTATGCAACGTAAGACATGTGGAAACGGTCTTCTTGGGGCAACCCAGTCCATGATTTTGTCAAGAAATATGGATCTTCTAGCAGTATTCCTGGAGGAGTTGGTTCGTCCAAAAGAAAATCTGCAGAGTTTCCTAGGGGTCGAAAAGGAAAAGAACCAAATTCATCCTTTTCTGCAATTTTTGCAAGCACTTACAATCGAACCTGGCAGAAATCCAACAATGATTTTCTTGAGCATGATAACTAAAGTTGTAACACCTCATACTTTTCCTAGCTTAAAACTGTCTCCAGAATGTCAAAGATTTGCTTCAAAGATGAATACCTTTTTATTTCATGTGGTATTTTAAGGAAAATTGAATAAGCTTTCCATCGATACCAAATTCGCCCAAATTCAATACTCGGCTGAGGAATTAGAGCATTTTTAAGTTGACAATGTACCACCTGGACTCTCAGTGCGTCGCGGAGCAGGCTAAAATCACAATTGTCACTTTCCAGTGAAGCTCCACGATCGTGGCGCATCGCGGAGGAGTCTCATTTCACATTTGACAATTTCCAGTGAGCCTTCACGCTAATGGCACATCGCGGAGGTGGCCAAAATGACATTTCATAGGGGTACCACGATGGTGGCGTGTCGCGGTGGCCACCCAGTTCAAAAAAAATGTGATATTTTCAGTTCCGTCCAAAAGTTTAATAGAGGCATTTTGGTCAATTCTCAAGGCCCCAATTCGTGTAAAACACAACATTAAGCATATTCCAAAGGACTTTATGTTTATTTCATCAATTTTCTCTCAAAATAAAATCCTAGATCATCAAACTTTCTCTCCAAGAAAATCCAATTTCTCCATTAATTCTCCAAGAAAATTCAAGATTAAGGATTCCCAATTCAAGAACTCTAAGAATTCATCTCCAAAGCATCAATAGGGATCCAAGATTCAAGTCTTAGAATCTAGTTCATCAATTGAGGTATGTGGGATTTTTCAACAAGGATAATTCTTTCATCCTTGTGCCCAAAACTTATTTTAATTACGAATTTACTGAATCTTATATGATTTTCCATGAAATTGAAGTTAGGGTTTACACCCATTAATGTTATTTGTAAGCTTGTGAGATTTTCAATGATTTAGAAGTTAAATTACATGATTATGTTCATATTTTCATGCATATTGTAGAAATTTCCAAATTTTGAATTGAATTATCAATGTTTACATTATCAAGTATGAACATTTTGATGTTTTAACGTGAGATTGATACATGGGTCATTAAGCCCTAATTAAAGATTGCTATTGGAAGAATTGTTGTGCTATAAGCACCCTATGACTAGATTCCTTTCAGATTATTGATAAAGATTTGACCTTTTAGTCTCAGAATAGATGTGAAATCCACTTTATAGATTCAGATTACAAATTTAGCTTTACAGATATACGGTTGGTTTTCATTATAAACCATTAGATTATTTTAAAAGTGGATTTCCATTAGAATGAGCATACAGATTTAATGGGAGTAGTATTTAGCACCGAGATGGGTACGTTACTATGGTTTCGTACCCCAGAACTATGTGCCAACGTAGGATTTAGATTGTTCCCACTTCTACGTGGATGATAGATATGTGATCACTTCGATAGGTTATACTCCCTGGAAAGAGTATGACTCCTCCCCCCAACGTGAGGATTCCTCCTTAGAAAGATAAGAACATTGGACTCCATGAATGCTCACATGGTTTATGTCGGTTAAAAGAACCTCCCTACTAGTAAAGAAAAGCTTTGAAAGAATTTCCTTCAAATAAAGTATTTTTCCATGCAGAATAAGTTTTCAGATTTCTAAATTCATAAGATAAAGTGTTTTCCTTACAGCTTAATAGTAAAGATTTTCAGAATAGTTTCTCAGAAAAGAATAACAGAAAGCTTTTAGAAAACTAAGTGTAAAGGCTCAAAAAGTTTACTCAGATTATGCTTTACAAAAAGATATTAGCTACAGACTTCAGCTTTCAGATTTTAAAATTTAGAGTGAGTCCTTTCTACACTTAGACAGTATGATTTAAAGAGAGAATATAAGCACAGTTTCAGAGCTAAATGTTATGACTCACTAGATTTATAAAGCATGATTTGTTATTCATGATTTCAGTATTTCAGATATTCCAGCTTATGTGAGTCACTTACATTTAGCATGCATTGTTTTGCAAATTACGATGATGAGATTGTGTTTACTTATGCATTTCACCCCCATATACTCAATATATCCTCAAAGTACTGATCCACATATATGTCTATGTGCTACATTGTCTCATAATGTAGGTACAAATTGTAGTATGTACAGTCAGAATCAGACAATTGTAGATTCCAGCCAGCAGATGACGAGTCCTCCTACTTCGGAGACTTTAGTTAGATGTTATTTATGTACTTTACTTTCTTATTCATATGTATTGATTAGAGATAGTTGGAGTCACTTCCCAACTATCTATAGTCAGTATAGTAGAGATTTCATAGATGTCAGTTAGAGTCAGTTATGTAATTTTAGTCCCTTTTTTCAGATTTTATCAGAATGTACAAATGTACCAGTATTGTATTTTCATAGATTCTATCATTCTTACGTTTCCGCACAACAAACTCTATCATTTTATTCATGTTTAATCAGTTGCTTATCAGTATGCCAGCTCATGGGTTAGCTTGGGATCACTTGTGGTCCTAAGTACCGTGTGACATCTTGGGACCCATTTTGGGGCGTTACAAAAGTGTAGTAGGATTCTTTTTAAACTATGTCATCTAGGACTTTTGTAGTAGGATGGTCAGTTTTTGGGTAGCATCTTTGTGGGAACAATTATGTATTATTGTGAACTTAATGATCAATTCTTTATACGTTTTTAAATTTTCTTTTATGTAAGACGAACTATGGTTGACCTGATTTCCTTGGTGGATATGTAGGCGGACCACATAAGGACTCGGTCATATTAACGTAGGATTTCGACATCCTTTTTTTCATGTAATTGAAACTACGTTTGACCTAATTTCCTGTCGGAAATAGGATACGTAGGCAGCCTACATAAGGCTCTATTTCTTTATTATATTTTTATTTTTTCTTCAAAAAATATGAGAGAAAATAACTGGGGCAGAACCTTGGTATGAAATCAAGTCATCGTCATCAAAATGTCTTAAAGACTGGGACATGATTTTAGCACGCAAGATGAGGCATTATCATTATAATTGTCTTTAGATTGGGGCAAATTTTGGGATACGTCTAAGTTAGCAAGTATAAGGATCAAGTAGAGCTAAGCTTTGGTGTTCGACATAAGTCAACCTTTCTTCTGATTACTACTCCAAATCATTCGTTACTTTTCATTTATATCTCAAGCATTAGAGCCTACTAGCTAAGAAGTCTCGTGATCCACTCATTCCGCTGCTAAGATCATCTCTTCTAGTTTAAACCTCTTACTTAGGCTCATCATGAATTAATCCTTTTCCTTCAAAATTTCCTTATTATTATTATTATTATTATTATTATTATTATTATTATTATTATTATACACATTTCGCGTGTACTAACACTTCATTTAATGTTTAAAAATTCATTGTTGTTTAGAGATTGTCTGACATTGAACATTATTTTGACTATGAATTTGCGTTGAGGATGATACGATAATGGAAGATAAGTGTGAATCATTCAATACCAGTGTGAGTTTAGTGCAAGCCCAAAATGATGATTGTAGAAAGAATGTGGTTCGAAGAAATATTTAGGTCAATCTACCAAGTACTTTTAGCCTTCTTCCTACCACTACCACGACTTTCAACTCAACAAAAAATATTTGTTTAACCATATCACCTCGCTCAGCTTCTGTCTGTACAATCTCTCTGCAAATGTCATCAATATATTCTACAATCCCCAAAATTTTTAGCTTACTATGATGCCAAACATCCATTCTTCCACAATTATACTTCCTTTTAAGGAAAATAAGCATGAGCAACAATCAGTCTGTCAAATTACAAAATATGGAAAGAAGATTCAGTCAATTCACCACGAAAATCTGGGATAGGAGCTCTACAATTTTAGAAAAGCACTTGATGAAGAGTTGCGCTTAAGAAATTACTAGATTCTAAAGTATGAAGACTTGTGTGTACACCCAAATGTTGAGTTTCTCCCAGGGTATATGCTACCAAAATTTAACACTTTCAGCGGGGAAGGAGATCTTGTTGCTCACTTAAAGGACTATTGCAGCAGGTTAATTAGAATTGGACATGATAAAGCCATACGAATGAGACTATTCATTCAAAGTTATTAGGATTGGCACTAATTCTACATACCAAGCAAAAGTTCAGAAAATAGCGCACATCGAAAGATATGGCTTGCGACTTTGTTAGACAATATGAGTTTAACACTGGAGGCGATCCACACATGATCGATTTGATCAAAGTGAAGAAGATGTTGCATGAATCCTTTAAAAAATATGCCATGCGATGGAGATTAGAAGCTTCAAAAATACATCATCCACTTCCTGAGGATGAATTAATCTCAGCCTTCATTCAAATTCAAGAAGACCTATATTATAATAAGTTCTTTGAAGCTTGTGCATGCAGCTTCTCTGATTTGATTCAAATCGGCAAGAGATAGAAAATGGAATTCAAGAAGGAAAATTTGTAGAAGAAACACAAGTCGTCCATCCAGTCATCCAATCAAAGACACCGGGAAATTCATAAAATGTAAACAACTCAGCTTTTGTGCATCAATCGCAATGCCCTCCAGGTCACCAGTCTTTGCAGTCTCATGCTCTTTCTGACCTTTGCAATGCTCATCTCCAACCTCTTTGTCAGCAAAATTTTCAAAATAACTCCCAGCAATAATTTCACCAAGCACAATCTACCTCACGGCCACATAAGAAGATGAAATCTTTCTCTTTCACTCCTTTAGATGAGCCATTGGTCAATATATTTGAGAGATTAAGAACTAAAGGACTTCTAAAATCCAAAAAGGGATTCATACCTGAGTATCCATATCCATACTTTGATTTATCCAAAAATTGTGCCTATCATTCAAACATTTAAGGACATGACACTAAAGATTGTCCAGCACTAAGGTTCATGATTTAAAGTTTTATTGAGAGTGGCAAGATAAAGCTGTAGCGAGAGCCTCCAACCGGTTGTGGTAATGTTGCAAACAAAGGCACACTTTTTGTTAAGGGTGATCTATCGAAATTGGCACCAAGGAAATTGAAGATAAAGATGGCAACAAATGTAGTAGATTGATACGCACATCATTTTGCGACTTGAGGATATCATCTTCCCTCCTCCCTCCTTTATGAGTAGCTACCACTTTGTAAAATCCTCCTCCTCTTTTGTTCCTTTATGAGTAGCTACTATTTGTAACCTAGCATCACTCTTATTTCGTCCTATATAAGCAGCTATTGTTTTACAATCCTGTCCAGACTTTTTATGAACTACGTTGGACCTGATATGTGTTAGCAACGGGATACGTAGGCGCCTATTTTGGGTTTGGTCACGATATTATAAAATTTTATTTCTCCTATAGCCAAAACTGGGATAACTTAGCAGGTGACCTATCACCATTTTCGCAAAGCATATGTTTGAGATCACTAGCCATATTCGCATCATCAAATCGCATCAAGGCCATAACTACAAGAAGCGTGAATTCAAAGTCAAAACTTTATGGTTCAATGCAAGACAATCATTTTCTTTTATACTAACAAGGTTTTTTTGAGTAATGCAGATGTTGATTATTCCTGAAGGATAACATATGATAGCAAAGCACAAGAAAGGCAACGCAAATATAATGCAAAATTAATGCGATTTAAATTTCAAAAATTACAAGTCTCTCTTTGAGCGCAGGAACCTTCTTCGCAGCAAAGTTCGCCAAAGAGGAAAATCCTAAATCATGGGTACCATATTATGAATAGTCACTAATGTGGCATTGCAGCGTTAATACTTGCTATCGCAAAGGCAGCACACTTAAATTTTCAATACTACAAAGACACTGCATAGAGTTTTTACTAGAACAAAAAAATTACATCAAGCTTTCTGCGCTGCATTAATATTTGCAAAATTGCAATATATATTGGGTTCGTCCACCCTAATAGGACACTATGGGTTTGTCCACCCTAAATTAGGACATATTGGGTCGTCTACCCTAAAATAGGACATAGTGCATTAGTCTGCCCTCTAATAAGACTGTTTTTGCACGTTGCCTTCATTTACATATTTACGCTTTCTTGCCTTTAATTGAACATATCGCAATGCATTAACTATGTATTTACCAGCGCTGCATTCTATCTTTTAAATTTTCTCAAAAATTATTAGAGAAAACCGCACCAAGCTCTCTGTACTTCGTTAATATTTATAAATTTGCAATACACTATGGGACGACCTCCCTAAAATTGGACATGTTGGTTTCGTCCACCCTAAAATAAGATATTTTGGGTTCTTCTACCCTAAAATAGGACAGATTGGATTCGTCCACCCTAAAATAAGATATTTTGGGTTCTTCCACTCTAAAATAGGACAGGTCTGTACACCCTAAAATATGACACTTTGGGTCCATCCATCCTAAAATAGGATATGTTGGGTTCGTCCACCCAAATAATAGGACACAACTGGGTTAGTATTCCCTCTAATAATACATTATGCATGTTTGCTTTTAATTGAATATTTATGCTCACTTTCCTTTGATTGAATATTTCGCAATGCATTTATTACTTATTTGTTTTAGTTAGATATGCACTCTATGCTATCTTTTGAATTCCTTGAAAATCAAGTTTAATTACTCATTTGTCCTTCATTAAGCACTGCTTTTCAGTTTGATGAAACACTGGGTCCGTCTCTAAAATAGGACATACTGACATTTTGGATTCATCTATCCCAATATAGGACATATTGGGATGGTCTGCCCTCTAATAAGACATTTTATGCATATGCCCACTTTCAATTGGATATTTTTGCTAACTTGCCTTTAATTGACGTCTAGCAAAGCCTTAATTATTATTTATTTATTTATATTAATTAAACAAGGCATGTCATTTTTTGATCAAGCTAAATTATTCATTTTTTTTAAACATTGATTTTGCTGACATTATTACTTAGTTTGGTGAATTTTGCAAGCATACAATTTGAAGTTGCTAGTTCTAATAATGCTGCATATTTGACTAATTGCATCTAGAGAATCGATGGATGCATTTTTCTTATGATTTTCTTGTAAGAATTTTATGTTTTATTTGCTAATTTTTTTTATCAAGACTTGGCAGGAAGCAAAGCTATATGCAGAAAAAAAAGACATAGCACAATGTGGAACTAATTATTAGCAGTGAACTAGGGCAAAGCTAGTGGAATGTCAAGCATCCCTAGCAAGCGTCGACAATTCAAAGCTCAACTCGACTCAATTTTCAAAAATTCTCATATAGATTTATACCCTTTTACAAATCTATTCTCATATTCCAGGGCCATCATCAGCTGAAACTGGGACAAATTTTCAGATACTCTCAAATTTTTTTCACACATGACTTTTGAACTACATCGACCTGATTCTCTTGAAACTCGGGATATGTAGGAGACTCAAAAATTAGGGTTCGGTTGAATTCATAATCACAATCGTGTCAATTCTAGGTAATCTTTGCATAATCGATCTATCTCTACCGGTCGAGACAAAATTGATTTACGTCAATGACTTCGCCCAAAGACTCTTTCATCGTCTTTGATCTAAGAGGGATAAGTTGTTGACACTCAATTTTGGCTCTTCTTTCATAATATTAATTTCTCGATGCTTATGATTCTTGACTATTTTTCTAATGAATTTTTCTTATTTTTTACATTAATAGTTTAAAAATGATATTTTCTTATCTTTGTATTTATAAATTTGCTCGAAAATAATAAATAAATATATTTTAAATTATCAAGCCAGCGTATTGATGTAATATTTGTTGTACTATTTTCTGCAAATTTACTCCATCTTATTTTTTATTATTATATTTTACTTAAATATGTACATATATACGCATATGTATACGTACATTTTTTTAAAATAAATTAATTAGAATAAATAAGCATCGATGAATTAGACAAGTGAAATGGATTAAGGAGAATTAGATGAATTCATTGATCCAGTTGGGCCAATTTCTTTAATTACATTAAACCTTTAAAATATGACAAAGACTATCCCAAAATTCCCTTTACTTAAAGTAATTCCTTGCCCAAATAAAACTAGCCCAAACTAACCCCTGACCCGGCCCACCTTGTGATTAGCCTTTTATCCGATGAACAAACAACAACGACATCAGCAGTGCAGCACATCCCTAAATCTCTTCTCTTCACGTGAAATTCAACAAAATCAGAGCTCCCATCACTTCTATTGCAAAAAATCCTCCAGAATTGTTCAGACCTAACAGCTACAATGGTCTTCTCCAGCTCAGAGATAAGAAGACTTTTGCTCCTTTTTCTCCCTGTCTCTTCATTTTTTGAATTTTGAACTTTAGCTTCTTGAAGAAGCTGTTGGAGCTACATTTTGCTTATAAATACAACCTTCTATCCATTGATAAGAGGAAAAAAAAAATCAAGTTTTCCGTTGGCTACTATTTTTTCTTTTTTTTATTGGGGACGAATTTGAGTTTGAATTGAAGAGTTCGTGATCTCGTTGAAGCTTCGTTGGAGCTCCCTTAGTTCACTGCACAACATCCGTGCATTTGGGGTCTCCTGGTTAGACTCCATCTCTGTCCAAATCAGAGAAGCGAACAAATATTGCATTATTTCCGTCTAGCAGTCTAGTGCCTCCTTCCTTTTTTTAAGCTTTATTCTTCTTCTGTAGACGCTTAGTATTATTTTCACCCATTATTATTTAAAATTTGTGTCTTATATGTTCTTATTTGAATTAGTGTGAATCCTTAAATTTTAGCGAATTTAATTGTTCCCTCTCTACCTTTTAGATTTTCAACTTAGCATAATTACTAGGCTTCGACATTTAAGTTATATCTTTAAAAGATTAAAATTTGGTAGGTAAAAATATGTCCTTTAGAATAATGGCCAAGTTTGTTAGAATCCTTTTAACGCTTCTTTAATACGAAATAGTATCTTGTCTTTAGAATAAGTTAGTTTCTCATTAGATAATAATTTTGGAAATCCCTTAAATATAAATTTTGATGGGTGTATTATCGCTAAACTCGGAAAATCGGCTTTACTAATTTTGGATACGGTAAATTAAATTTTATTTTTTTATTAATTTCAAATAAAAGATGGACCTTCGCAAGTCCCTTTTAAGGTTTCTAATGACAAGAAAAAAAAATATTTTATTTATTCGTATCCTAATAAATAATAAATTCTCAAGCCATTATATATTTAAACAATTATATATTTTATCTATTCACTTAGTGTAGGATAATTAACTTATTTTTATGAAATTTGATTTAAAAAACAAAATAGTCATTCTTAGAATTGAAAAATGAGGAGTTCTTAATATATTTTTTTAAAAAAAATTATTAATTGGAGGTTTTTGTAAAGAATTATTTTTAAATAACTTTCTCTTGACATCAATAAGGTTACATCATTTTAGGAGGTCTTATAAAATATTATCATAGGTAATTTTAAAAAAAAAATTAGGCTTTATGACGAGATTTAATCTTATTCTTATAAAGAATTAGAATATATTATCTTATAAAAAACATATATATATATACATATATATATATATATACACACACCTATATATATATTATTTCTTTTTCTTTTTTGCCTTACCTATCTTAATTTAATATTTGATTTCATTATCTAATCTAAGTTTGGCCGATTAACCATAGTTAGCGGATCCTTTAGGGTTCCTAATCCCTTCCCTTTAGGATAATTAGAATCCTTACTTAGAATTTCAAGTTGCGTAGACCTTAAAATAAAGCGTAGACCTTAAAAAAAGTCTTTAATTTCTTTAATCACATAGGTTATAATAGGTGTCCTAATTCACCGTAGAACTAATTAGGTGGCGACTTTCTTAAATTTAATTAGAAGTTTTCCAATATGTTGTACCTCGGTTTGACCTGTGTTAAAATGGGGTATAACAGTAATAAGCTTCACCTTCTTCATAAAGCTCCTAGATGCTTTACAAATTTCAAAATGTTAGACGAGTCTTCGTCTAAAATCAAAACAGTAGCAACACCTGTAACAGTAGATCCCAATAATGTGTATACCATCGCAGACTTACGTACCTCCATAACCATAAGCGCACCTCAATAAACTTCAAGAATTTCATCTTCACCTCCTTATTTTCACTCAAGAGATTCTAGAGTGTTCAAAGAGATTAGATTTTCCTTCAACTCGGGAATATACCTAACGTTTGTAAAGTTCTCACCATACCATCATGCATTTTGATTCAAATTGTACCTTTTTCAATAATTTTGCAAGCAACATTATTGTCCACCAAGACAACTCTACCTTCAACAGAATTATATATAGAAAACAAGTCCTTGTTAGGACATATATGAGACGAACATACCAAATCTAAAATCCACTCATTGTTAGAACAAAAATTATTAGTTGTTAAAAATATTTCTCCGTCAATCTCATCAGCGGTGTCAGAATCCTAGTGCTCATTTTTCTTTTATTTTCTTTTGTTTTTCAACTTAGGACAGTCAAACCTAATGTGGTCCTTTATATGGAAATAATAACATTGACTTTGCATTGATTCCTGACAAATAAATCGGACGCTTGATTTCTACTACATTTTCCTGTAATATCTCTATCTATCTGCTCTTAGATTTCAAGATAGATTTGATTTTTATAAGAAATAGTTTCTTTTTCATAAAGTACAGTATCTCTAAAATGCTTAAAAGATTGGGGTAGAAAACATATTAGCAAAACAACTGAATCTTCTTCCTCAATCTTGACAGTTATATTAATTAAATTCATAAGAATATAATCAAAAGTATCAAGATGTGAGAATCTAAAAGTATTTTCATTCATACGAAATGTATAAATTGTTTGCTTCAAGTATAGTCTATTCTCTACCGTCCTTTTCATATGCGGGCCTTTCAATTTTTTTCACATGCCTTTAGCAGTGGTTTTCAAAGATACTTCATGTAGAACATCATCAAAGAGATTTAGTATAATAGTAGATCTCACCTTTTTATCAAGGCTATCAAACTCCTTGTTTGTCATTTTTTCTGAATTTTTCTCCTTTTCGTGCAGAGCCATAGTTGAACCATCTAGAATTAGGATAACTTTCATTTTTAACTACCATATTTAAAAGTTGCACTTTGGTCAAATTTCTCAACATAAATCTTTGTTATTCTTATGGCGACTACTAGGACAAATTAAATTTGAATTAATTAGGTTCTGATTTCACTTTGTTAGGATTGAAAATTTGAATAGTGCAAAATTAGACAAAGCAGTCAATTAAATATAATAACAAAGAAGAATTGAGAAAATAAAGGAGACACAAATTTAATGTGATTCAGTCAACTTGACCTACATCCACAATCAAAAGGAGAAGTAATTTTACTAAACACCAAACAAACAAAAGAGAGTATCAAAGCACAAAAGAGTACAAAATTAAAGTATTCAAATACTCTAATATCCCAAGAGAATAACCTTACAAGACCACTCTAAAGAAAGGTTCACATAAGTATTTTCCAACATAACTCTCTCATAAAATACACTGTACAAAGAATTAAAAATACAGCTAAAATCTTTTCAAATTGGTGTGTTTTAAGTTGAAAAAACTCTCTTTGATTCATAGAATGAGGTTCTTGGAAGAAAAGAGAAAACTCAAAATAATCTCTTTCACATTAGAAAAATTCTTGGTAGAGATTTTCAATATATCATGAGATTTTTAAGAGATTTTCAATAAAATATGACCACATTACGCATACAGTCTACCCTCTTCATATTTCAATTATGATATTAAACTAAATATATTATTATTGAGGTACTGTATTTTGTTCATTGGATTGGGTTGGTTCACCTGTTTCATCATTCGTCTACTGCAGTCTCAACATTATTTGATGGTGGATTAAATTCCTTCGGGCTGCATTAATAAGTTAATTTCATCCCGAATTTAGCTGATCATGGCACATATTATTTTATTTCATTTTATACACCTTAGGTAAAAATTTTGTATATCCTTATTAAGTAGAATCTCCTACTTTATTTAAAAGTCTATCTCCTTAGTTTCCTATTTTATTTAGACGTGTATCCTCATAGTTATTTTGTACCTTATTTAGGAGTCTTTAAATTTTTCTTAGTTGTATATATACATAAACATTGTACAAAATATTGATCATTCAAGAAAACGAAAAAAAAATTCCCCAATTCCTTTTGTCTTTCTTTTCTATAATTTTCTTTCAATTCTTACATGGTAAGCAAGGTTGATTCACCCATCTTGTCTCAAATTTTCATCTTCATTTCTCAATCTCAATCGTCTTATCTCAAATTTTCATCATGTTCAATATCCAAAATAATTTAATTTGTATTTATTGTAAGAAATTAGGTCATATAATGAATAAATATTATAGAATTCATGGGTTTTCTACAAATTTTAAATTTATAAAGCAAAGAAAATTTCAAGAAAACATTCAAGTCAACAACAGTTTTGACAGTGCTAAGGAACGGGTGGACAGTAGTGTTCCAAACATCAGGTCTTTGACTCAAGAAATTGAGGCATGGTTGTTGAAACTTCTTCAGTAATTAAATATTGCAAAACAAGGTGAAAATACTCTGCAAGCTTCTGCCAATGTGAGGATCGCAGGTAAAACTAAGTTTTTAAATTCTTATACACACATGGTAACATTGACAATAATTCTTGGATATTAGATAGTGGATCTACTCAGCATATGACTCACAATAAAGCAATTCTTTTAAATTTTGAGGTCCTTCCTAAATAACTCATTGTGAATCTTCCTAATTCATATAAAGTAAGGGTAACTCATTCCAAAACAATCTGTGTGTTACGAAATCTTATCTTGCACTATGTTTTATATATACCTTCTTTCAAGTATAATCTCTTATCTATACAGAAGTTGTGTAGACAACTCAACAATTATGTGTTATTCACTCCTACTTCTTGTTTTATGTTTCAAGACGCTTCTCTAAAAAGTCCTTTGATTATTGATCGAGAAAATGGAGGACTCTACATACTTAAATCGAGTCAGTCAAATATTCTTTCAAATGCGCAAGTTAATAAATCTCAAGTCCTAGTATAGGCCTTAATTCACTTCCTTGTAATAAAATTTTCTAATTCAGTTTCTCATTCATGTTTTGTCTTCTTTGATTCAAAATAAAGGAGAAGTTATGGCATTACAGATTGAGGCGTATGCCTTTTAATATGAAAAATTTTTCTTTTCATTTCATTTCTTCTTGTCAAGATTTTGATACTCTATGTGTGATTTGTCCTATGGCAAGACAAGCCAAGCTACCTTTTTCAACAAGCAATATCTCAACAAAAAGTGTTTTTGAGTTAATACATATTGACACTTGGGGAGCTTATAAAGAACCAACACATGATGGATATAAATTTTTTCTTATTATTGTGGATGATTTTAGTAGAGGAACGTAGACTTTTCTATTAAGAAATAAGTCAAATGCTTTCAGCATCCTCAAATCTTTCTTAGCTATGGTCGAAAGACAATTTCAAACCATGATTAAAATAGTAAGATCTGACAATGCTCTTGAGTTAGGAAGTGACAAAACACAGTCAGAACTAGGTACAATCTTTCTCATGTATCACTTCTACTTAGCCTCCTGCATCCATCGTTGTGGAACAGGTACAATCTTTTGTTTCTCCTATTGTCATGAAATAGGTACAACCTCATATTTCTTCTATTGTTATGAACTAGGTACATCCTTTCGTTCCTTTTGTTATCATGGATTAGGTAAATCCTCTTGTTCCTCACACAAATAATATTTTCTCACTTAGAAATCAACTCGGGAACATAAAATTTCTAGTCATTTAGAAGATTATATTTGTAACTCTGCACACCTAACTAATGTTAGCTCTTCTTCTTTTTCATCTCCTATCTGTCCCTCTCTTTCTGTCACAAATCTATCTTCCAATAATCAACATATGCTAAATTAATTCTTTGTCTAATATTCAAGAACCTGTCAATTATAATTAAGTTGTATTACACAAGGGTTGAAAAGAAGTTATGGACAAATAACTTCAAGCTCTTAAGTGGAACAACACTTGGGACGTGGTCCAACTACCCTCAAGTAAAAAGGTTTTACCTTGTAAGTGAGTTTACAAAGTCAAATAACATAGTGATGGCAGCATTGAAAGGTTAAAAGCTAGGTTAGTGATCAGAGAAGACATTCAAAGAGATGGTATTATTTTAATAAGATTTTTTCTCCTATTGTCAAAATAACTAATATTCGATGTCTTCTAGCTACAATTGTCAAAAAAGATTGGGGGTTCTATCAATTGGATGTTAATAATGTATTTTTACATGGAGATTTCTATAAGAAAGTTTACATAAAGTTCCCTGATTGGACAGTTCCACCATCACCATCTCATGTTTGCAAACTTAAGAAATCTATATATGGACTTCATCAGGCCTCTAGACAATGGTACTCAAAGCTCATGGCTGCTCTTAATTTTAAAGGATTTACTCATTCTCTTAATGATTATTCTCTATTTGTGAAGAAATCTGACTCATCTATTTCAATAGTAGCAGTATATGTCGATGATATTATTTTTACAGGTAATGATAATTCAGAGTTGCATGGATTGGAATTATTTCTACATGAGGAGTTTAGAATAAAGGATTTGGCAGATTTACATTTTTTCTTAGGCATTGAGGTATTGAGAGAACACCAGGACATCATACTTTCACAATGAAAATTCACAGTTGATCTCCTAAAGAAATTTGATGTCACACATATGTCACCTGTTTCATCTCATCTTGATCCTATAGTAAAGTTAAGTTTAAATGATGGAGATACTATTCCAAATCCCACTATATACAAATATCTTCTTGGTAAGTTGAATTATCTTACTCACACAAGACCAGATCTTGCCTTCATCATTCAATATTTTAGCCAATTCATGCAGATCCTCGTCTACTTCATCTTACTGCAACATTACGTATTTTTCGTTACTTGTCCAAGGATCCAGGTTTGGGTCTTTTTCTCAATGCCTCTTCTTCTTTTGAGTTGCTTTTCTTTTGTGATTCGGATTGGGGAACATGTCCAAATTCAAGAAAATTTACGAGTGAATTTTATATATCACTTGGGGATCTCCAATATCTTGAAAGTCAAAGAAGCAAACATCTATTTCTCATAGCTCTGCCGAAGCTGAGTATAGTTCTATGAGGCGCGTGGTTGCCGAGCTTACATGATTGGTCCGTCTCTTCCAAGATCTCTCCATTTGAATATCATTATTTGTGCCTCTTCATTCGGATAGTCAGGCAGCAATACACACTGCTAAGAAACCCGTGTTTCATGAAAGAACAAATCATGTTGAGATTGATTGTCATTTCGTTCGACAAAAATTTTTAGATGGACTTATTTCACTTTCATTTGTTCCATCTTCCTCTCAATTAGCTGATGTATTCACAAAATCACTCACTGGTACTCTTCTTCACAGTATTTTGGGCAAGTTGGGTGTTTGCTCGTCTCCTCCAACTTGAGAGGGGTGTTGAGATATTGTACTTTGTTCATTAAACCGGGTTGGTTCACCTGTTTTATCATTTGTCTGTTGCATTCTCAACATTATTTGATGATGGATTAAATGTCTTGGGGCTGCGTTAATAAGTTAATTTCATCCCAAATTCAGCAAATCATGGCACATATTATTTTATTTCCTTTTGTACACCTTAGGTAAATATTTTGTATAATCTATTAAGTAGAATCTCCTACCTTATTTAGAAGTCTATCCCCATAATTTCCTATCTTATTTAGAAGTGTATCTTCATAATTATTTTGTACCTTATTTAAAGTCTTTAAATTTTTCTTACTTGTACATATACATAAATATTATACAAAATATTGATCATTCAAGAAAACGAAAAAGAAAATTTTCTTCAATTTTTTTCTTGTCTTTCTTTTTCATAATTTTCTTTCAATCCTTACAATTATTTCTATTGATTCCACTAAGTATATCCTTTCTCATTTTGCCCCACCCTAGTCGCGCGCGAATGCAATTGGAAATTGAACACTTATGATATAATTTTGTGAAATTTAGTTTAAATAGAGAACATGTGCACGTCCCAACAAGGACATCGTGAAAGGCAGGAAAACCTTATCTTTTAACAGAAACAATAAACTTTTATCCAAATTTTGAGAAACATAGTAAGCTAAGAGACCAAAAGACTGTAATAATACATACATCGATGGCGGCCTTGAGCTGCCACTTTCAACCAACATACTTTATTAATTATAAAAAAGTGATGAAGACAAAGCCATTTATCTGTTGCTCATCATCAACACAAGGAAACAATGTTAAGGTAATCATAAATGGAGCTGCTAAGGAAATTGGCAGAGCTGCAGTAATTGCTGTCACTAAAGCTAGAGGAATGGAATTGGCTGGTGCTGTTGACTCTAATTTTGTTGGACAAGATATTGGACAGGTCCATCAATTGCTTCTTAATTTCCACTATATATTCACCTCTTGATTTTATAAAATTTGTGCGTCTGTGGGGAATTCATATTGTTAATTTCAGGTTTGTGACATGGAAGAGCCTCTAGAAATACCAATAATTAACGACCTTACCATGGTCTTGGGTTCATTATCTCAGGTAATAAAATAGGAAAATTTTCATAAACAGCATAGTTTGAGGTTTAATCATCAAACATAACGATAGTTTGAATAATTACTAAATGTAGCAACAGTTTCTGAAATTCACTTGTATCAGTGATTTAACAATTTATTTTGTATTAGTGACACGACGATTCACTCTGATACACCGATTCATTCTCTGATATTCACTCTGTATCACTAATACAGAAAGAATTTTCAAAAAATTCTCTTTACGTTTGGTGATTTTATTAAACTCTTGCTATGGTAAATATGTTGAATAAGTTTTCTGATTAGGTATTAATTATCTCGGGGTGGAAATTGTGGTTTCTGACTTTGTGAAATCCAATTATTGCAGTCAAAAGCAACAGGGGTAGTCATTGATTTCACTGACCCTTCTACAGTTTATGACAATGTCAAACAGGTCCAATTTTAATATTACTTCTTTAACAAAAGGAAAAATGTAGAAGGTCTAAATTTATAATTATTCAATTTTGTTTTGCAGGCAACAGCATTTGGGATGAATAGTGTAGTTTACGTGCCTAGAATTAAGCAAGAAACTGTCATGGCTTTATCTATGTTATGCGAGAAGGCCAGCACGGTGAGGGTGCAGGGTGAGACTTAGTACAAATTTACACAACAATTTCACCATATGGTGTTCACATTTTCAAACTATGTTTTTTTTAATCTTTTCATTTTTTTAACAACTCATAGTTTCAAGTTTCCACCTTAAGATCACAAAATTTAAAAAAAATTTTTACCTTCTTAAATTCCATATTAAATCAAATCAGATAGACAAATTTAAACAAAGGGAGTATTACTATTGGCATAATACATAAATATACCATTTAACTTGGTCTCAACTGACATATATGTCCTCTGAATGTGCACAAGTAGATACTTAAACTATCATAAATTGAAGACGTAAATACACACGTCTTACGTAGTGAATCTCATGCCACATAGGACGTGCATCTACATATTATTTTAAGATAGTTTGAAGTGTCTATTTGTGCAAATTTCAAATTGAGAACCCAGATACTAAATGAGACTAAGTTAAAAAAAACACATTTATATATTATGGACTTAGAATATGATTGACAAAATTTAGTTTGTCCATCATTTTACATGAGAAACACTTGAAGAAACAATTGTAAAAGGCACATGTTTTTGGCATTGATGCCAGGGTTGTTTGGTTGCACCGACACTTTCAATTGGATCCATACTTCTCCAGCAAGCAGCAATTTCAGCTTCATTTCACTATAACAATGTTGAAATTGTCGAGTCTACACCTAATCCACTGGTAAGTACAAAGCTCCGTGACACATCTCTTATTATGTGCCATTCACGTTTATCTAGACAATATGGATTACTTGCCACTCTCAACAAAGTCTCAATTTTATCTGCCGACTTTTATATAACACATAGGTAGGTTGTTACAAAAACAAAGGTATACACTCACTTTTGTCATAATTCTTGTAATATAATCATCCTTTAAAACAATCGATTCTCGTGTTATGTTTTATTATGTGTTTTTATAACAATATTTTGTTATATTAATCAAAATATTCTCCGAACAAATGATGATGCTATAAAGAATTTCGACTGTATGACCTTTATGAGCCGGTCATATTACTTTTATACCGTAAATCGTCGGCGGAATTAGAATATTTGAAGGGGATTCGATGAACTCTTTCATAAAAAGATGAAACTTTGTTGAGTTTTTTCTTGAATTTTAATTGTTTAACTAATTTTTTTAAAAAAATAAAAAATATGAAAGAAATTACAAAGTGGAGAATCAAATTATTACTACTATATATAAGGAAAAATATTTCATTTTGATAGTCCTCACGTAGGGGTATACGGACCAAATCGTCAAGTCAAACCGAACCGACGAACCAAATCAAACCGAGAAAAAAAAACCACTTATGATTTGGTTTGATTGGTTTTAGGAAAAAAAAAACAGACCAGTTTTTGTTTGGTTTGGTGTTGACAAAAAAAAAGTCAAACCGAACCCGATCAAACCGACATAATATATATATATATATATATATATATATATATAATATTCAAACTTTTTTATACATAAAATATTAATTATAATCTACTTTTTAAATACTTTTTCAACTAGTTTTAGTAATTTTCAATAATTTGAAAGTAGATGTAGATATGTATTTAGATTTGGACCTTTAAGTTGTAATATTTGTCCATTAATTGCCAATTAAATGATCCAAACTCCAATATAAACTTAAAACCTAAAGTTTTCACTCTTCATCTCACTTTTTAGTTTCAAGAGAGTTTTCTACTCCTCATTTTTTCATAATTATATTTTTTTCATTAGCACATGAGTGAAAACATATTTGATCTAATCTTTGATCACGATATAATTGTAAAAATCAAATATTAAAAAAAATGAAAAAAATCAAAAAATTTGAAAAACCCGAAAAAACCGACTTAAACCTAAACCGAAAAAATCAATTTTATGTTGATTTGATTTGATTTATAGTTTCAATAAACCAACATGATTGGTTTTTTGCTTTTTGTTTAATAAAAATCGAACCAACCCGCTATGTACACGCCTATCCTCACGTGAAGATCTCATCCATTTTAGTAAATCCGAACAATTACATGGGCTATTAAAATGTTTATACAAAAAATAATGAATCACAAAGAAGTGATAGTGACACTACAAAATATCTATTTATCCAACTAAATTTAAAATTAATTCAAAATTTTGTTTTCTTCTTTTATATGGGATAATTATACTTTAATAGAAGATAACACTCATTTTTTTAATCCTGACAAGAAATTTGTAAAGTTTTAATAATCTTGTAAGGTTTTACCCATTGAAGAAACATCTACAAAAAGTATTTAATTGAGTCAGATTTTTAATTATTTAATTTATATATTATTTTTATTCATAAATCATATAATAGTTTATAGCATTAAATATTATTATATTAATCAAATATTATATTATTTTTTTAAAAGTAAATTAGCCAATATAAAGTTTAATTGAGAAAAAATAATAAAATTAATTAAATATAAGATAAAAATCAATTTAGATCGTTAAAGACTTTTATTTAAAAAAAATCAGTAAAATAAAAATGAGAAAAAATTTAGTGTATGAATTTATTTGAAAAGTAAAAGAAGACTAAAATATACCATAAGAAAAATATTATTTTAAAATTATAAAAACTTTTACCCCCCATTTTAATTTATTTGTTTGATTTTGACTTAGCACAAAGTTAAAGAAAAAGTAATAATTTTTTTTTGAATTTTGTGATCTTACTAAAAATATGCAAGGACCAAGATATCTGTTGATCTTGTTATTTTAAACATATCACGTGAAAACTTGAAATTAATCCAAGAAAGAAAAGATATATTTTTTTAAAACGAACTAAAAAAAATAGGACAAAAAAAATGAAACAGATATATAATTTAATATTTTAAAAATATTGAAAGGTAATCGAACTATACCATTAACTAATATGACGATACAAAATAGACAAAAAACAAAAATAGCAAATGAAAAAAATTACAAATATAAATGTTAATGTAACACTTTTAATATATATATATATATATATATATATATATATATTAAAAGTGTGAAAACCTTTGAAAATGTGATTTGAACTTTTTGCCCCTCATTAAAAGTCTCTTTTTTAAATAAAATAGTCTTTTACTAATTTTTTAATATTTTAAAAATATATTTAATTATATTTTCTAAAATATGGAGCTTCATTAGTTACCTTATAGGAGTCACTACCAAAAGTTTACCCGAAATACAATTGTACATAAAGTTTAAATGTTTAATTTAGGAGTATTACAAGAGAAAACGTTGTCCACTTTCTAGGTGACATCAAAATTCTTTTTTTCCTTTGATATTAAAATTATATGGTAAATTTTTTTTCCTAATCCACGTAAAACAGGACGTTAAAATGTATAGTAAAATTTATACTTATTTGTGAAGTCACACTGGAAAGTTTCGACATTCATATTTCTCTTCCATGTAGGTGTTTTTCATATTAACTAGTTAAATCACACATGCCTTGTACGTGTAACATTTAATTATTTAAAATTAAATAATTTTATCTATTGCGGAGATTTTCAATGAAGTGTAAAAAATTAAATCACTTTTCAAAGATTCTTTACACTTTAATATAATAATGTAAACATAGACAGTAAACACATATATATTTTACCACCAGAAGTTTGAAATGGTTGATGGATCATCGTGTTTATGTTTGTCATGCAGTACCTCTTTTCTTGTTGTCAGAGGCTAAAAGTGACTTATATATTTAAACCATATTTGTGATACAGTTATTTTTTTCTATATATTTAAAGTTTTTTTTTTATTTTTAAAGTTGAATATTTACATAATCATTTATTATATTCTTTTTACGTACTTAAACTTTTAGAAATTTGATATTTTAAAAATTTTTCTTATTCTAATGCTTTTATATTTATACCTAAAATTTTAAATCTTCTTAAAATCAAATTTAGTTGATTTAGGAAAAAAATATTAGTTGTCGTTAATTCTGATGACTTTTAATAAGGAAATGTTTTACCATAAATATATTTAATTGATTTTCAACTCTTAAATATTAGATAGTGAAAAGGCGTTTTTGTATAAAGAAGAGACTTTTAATGAAGGACAAAAAGTCCAAACAACATTTCTAAGGCCCTTCACACTTTTAATTTTATTTAATGAATTCAATTTGATAAAATCACTTTGATATTATAAAAAAAAAATATGTCTGGATTAATAAGTAAATTGATGGTTTTATAAAATCATTTAAAACAAACTGTAAACTAATTAGGAAAAATACCAAGGTTATAGAATGACACCTCAAACATGAGAAGAGAAACAATTGAAAATCAAAAGGTGTAAGATAATATATATTTAAACCACATGACTATAAATGTAATTGATATACTTTACGTAGAGCATGAAATATATATATAGTTAAATCTAACTAAAAATTTAGAAGTGTTACATTTTATAGTAAAAAATAAAAATAAAAAGAAAAAACCTTGTATTAATTAATCCTCCTTACATTATAAAAATAAAAAACCTTGTATTAATTGGTTCTCCTTGATAACAAAGATCTTCATTCTTTGAAGTCGATAATCTTGTGGACGAAAATTTTCATCTCATTCTAGTTCCGAAAATAAGAAGAGAAGACGTAAAATAGATGCAGATTAGATTTAAACACAATTAACGATTATATCACAAAACGTAAAATAAATATTCATCAAAATAAAACATTATTCTTCAATAATCGTAAAAGAAAACTAAGGAACTGAATATCAAAACAAAGAAAACGAAGTAAAATAATATAGAGAACAAACAATTACATATATGCTAAAAATATATTAAATTAGTTTGATCAATTATTGATGTACATATGAGTGATATAAACGAAAGAGGATTAATCGAGAGAATAGTTTCTCCTAAAGGGAAAAGGATCCTCAATTTATAGAACTATAAGCCTTTTTCCCTAAAAAAGGAATTACCTAAATATAATTTTTTGTTTATTTGAAAAGTGAAAATCAAATATGTTAAATTTTTTGCCCTTCCTTCAAAGGTAAAAAAAGTAAAATCTATGAGTAAAAAATAGGGCCAATCCTAATACTACATCAAACAATTGGGTACGAAAATTATTTATATAGATAAAATTATGGTAACAATTGGGTACGAAAACAATTTAAATTATGGTAACAATTTTCACAACTTGATTTTTTATTTTTATTTTATTTTAAAGGACTAAGTATCTTAAGTTTGACTTTATTTTACCATAATTGCGGAGCATACAGAGGGAAAAAAACGACAATTATGTTAATATATTTTATTTTATCAATATTTTAG
>NC_061113.1:205355368-205397214 GCF_002878395.1 Capsicum annuum | reverse complement strand
AAATATGTCTACTGTTTGGCCTTCACAAAGCCACACTTCAAACAAGTAAGTTTAATGTTTTCCAAGCATCAAAAAGCAAAATATTTGCTAAAAAGAAAAAAGCAACACCAACCTCATGTGGTCGATTTTTTTACCGACCTCCATTTTAAGAGTAGTTTTCATAGTTTTTTAGTAGCATCAAAAGAAAGTAGAATTAATAATTTCCTTCATTAATCAATTACGCAAAAAGGATACTTCAAGTTAAAATAGAGTAGTCAAATTAAAATTTCTATGCCCAAATAATTTTTTTTTACTAATAAAAATTTATGTATTTGCCGGTATTGTATATAATATATGTGTTTCTAACCAATATATATATATATATATATATATATATATACACGTGAATTGTATGTATATATATAATTTTGTATGGTATTTGATATTTCGATACTCGTTTTATAATTATCAAATACTGTGCTAAATACCCAAAGATTTTAAAACGCATGCCCAGTTACATACCAAATACTATAATACCAAAATCGTAATATAAAAAATTTCAGTTTCAATATAATAATTCGATATCTATCGTACCGTGCCGCCTACCCCTAATTTCAAGTAGTGTACTCAATCTCTCTTTTGCTCTTATCTCTGCATTAGAATTCATCTCAGAGATGAAATATACACGCGGTTCATAATTAATGCACCGAAGATATAACACGATGAAGATTTGGCAGTTTAACAAATAAATTAAACACTCCACTTGATACGATTCGTTTTTATCCGCGAAGTTAGTACAGTGTTGACTATGCAGAATTGTTGTAAGGAAACCAAAGCGCTCAAATAATGTGCAATTAGTTTTCATCTGGCTGAATTTAAGCTCGATGAGTTCAATTTTTATAGTTCTTGTATTGAACTATTATATCTTTAAATACATGGCTTCATGTATATTTGTTACAAATTGATCATGAGTAAATTTTTATACATAATTTTTTTCTCCACATTATTCAGATGAATAAATTGTAACATAAAGCTGCATCCGCCCTAGGTTTCCACCACTGCTGTTCCACCTAACTAGAAATATATATTAGTAGGCGTTTGATCATAGAATTTGAGGTTCAAATTAGAGAAGAACACAGTCACTCACTACCCACGCCGATAAGTATATGACCTTTACAATTACACCTGAACGTGATTTATGAGATTACGAATAAAGAAAACTGATCGAGACTTCAAGTAGAAGAGTAATTAACTGGTTAATTTCTACGTCAACTCTTGTCGCAAAAGTAAGGAGAAACTAAAACCAATGTAGACGTATAAGATCCAAGTATTGAAGTATATAAAAGTACCTTAAACTACAACCGATATTGGATTTCCTCCGACTTTTATAGCTGTTCTTGTAATGGTGTGACATTACTAGTTGGCTACGCTGTTTGAGAATCTATAGAATCAAGAGCAACAATTTTCATATTAGGATTAAGTAGAGATAGTAATAGGGCAGCTCTCCTTTGGCGTGACAGTTGAAATATGTGGTGAATACATAACTGCATGCCAATAGAGAGTCGCCCTATCACTATTTCCCTTATTATATCATTCACCCTCTTTTTTCTCATTTTTTTTTTGGCTTCTGCTTCATCACAAAAGAGCGCTTCCACGCTTTTATAGATATTCCTTATCAGTTTAAGAGACGGAATAAACCACTGGAGAATCGGCATATCCTATGATTTTTTTGCTATGGCCTGTGTTGCTTTTTCTAGGGCCAGGAAATGGGGGTAACTTACTTATCCCTTGGCAATTCCATTTCGTTAATGACCTTTTATAAAATATGTTCATCAGATTCCCCAGTTGCCTTGTCCATGAATTTGTAGCTAGGCTGTAGCTGAAATATAGAAAAAAGTTTGTTAAAGACCTTCAAACAGCATATCCTCCGTTATATTCCTCTTCTTTTTTTTCTCTGATCTACATCAGATTTTAATTATAAAAAAAATAAAAAAAACTATTTGACTTAATTGCAAAAAATCATTACCTTTTCGTAGCAGATTCTTTTTTGCATCACAATGAATAGTTTTACTTTTCATTTGGCAGATCTCTCCTATTTGACCTATACTTTTGTTATCATTACAAAAAAATGTAAGGCTCTATTTGGGTTAGCTAATTAAAATAGCGGAGAAGCATCAAGCGCTATAGAAATACTTTTAAGTACTAAAGGTGGTTAAAAATAATCATGCACATGTTTGGATAGAAGTGTGAAAGATGATTTTATGAACAAACTGTTGGTTTGAATAAAAATGTTAGAGCTGAAACCTGATAATAAGGAGTTAGTGTAGTTGGTAAAAAAGCGTTGATAAATAATTCCTTTTTTTTGTTAAAATAATTAACTAAAATGTCTTTGAAGTTCTTTACGGAAAGCATAAATTTTACTCACACCAATTACAGAATTTAAGAAACAAAGATTTGAAAATTTGTGGTTTAAAATAAGTGATAGATATTTATGTGACTATAAGGAGTCGTTTGGTGTGAGCTACTAAGGCAAATAATCTCGAGATAAAATAATAGTCTTGGAATAAACCTTTTAATGCATTGTTTGATTGATAATATTCAGAATAACTTATCATGAGACTAATAAATTATCCCACACATTTATTGATATAAGTTATCCGACCCTAATTTATTCTTAGATAAAATTATAAAATGACAGAACTACCCTTAATTTAATCTCTTGTAGCTTCGTATGTTACTGTTTTTTTTGTTTACACACGACAAGTGTTGAACACAACAGAACCAATACACAAACTGCTACTGACTACTGTTTCTTTTTGAGAGTGAAACTTCTCATCAACACTCCAACTTGCTAAACCTGAATATCACATGCATATCTATACATACTAACTTTAGAGGGGTGTAAAATATTAAAATTGTTGGATATATACCTGAAAATCTTGGATATGAGCTCAAATCTAAAATAAAATAAAAGTTGGTGGAGCCTATAGTATGAGCCTTTTGTAAATTCATAAATTAATATTTTTAATGTCCTTTTCTTATTTTCAGACAATAAAAATGAAATACTATATATTTGTAGCGAGGTATTTATGTCACTTCTGCTTGCCGCTTCACTTTCTCACTTTCTCATCTCCAACATTAGTACATACTATTTTCACATTCTACTCTTGCTTGATGACATTATGTTTTGTGACTAGTAGACACTGCAATAAGTCCATGGAATCATCAAATATCAACATTAGGATAACATAATACGTATTATTGAAGTACAATGTACAACTTTAATAACCAATATTATTTAGACAAATACGTATGAATCTTATATATTGGCACATAACTGAACACATAGAAAAATCACAGGAATACAAACATAAAAATAATTAAGTTAACTAAAGTGACGGTATTTTTGTAAACAAACAATGTATTTTTTACAAACAAGGCACTACATATTATTTTTAGTACCATAAACCAAACACCACTAAAAAATAATACCAGAACAACTAATCTCAGCATAACTAATCCCAACATAACTAATCCCGGTATAACTTGTCTTTAAACCAAACGACCCCTAAAGGTAAAATAAATATTTTAAAGCTAAAATTTTACTAAAGATAAAAATGTGAGTCACGTAAAAATGTGACTCACATAAATTGAGACAGAAAGAGTAATAATATTTTACATAAAACAGATAAATCATAGAAATAAAACAGAGAATAATTTATCCTTAGGGAGAGTGTTTCAAAGATTAAAAAATATATTAGGAATAAAATTATAAATGGTTTGATAAAACAAATGAAGAGATAATAATAAATTTTAAGTTTGATGCACCGTTTGTAATTTTTTTTTTACATTATCAGATCAGGTAAAAATATAAAAATGAATGACCTGATACAACAGATAAAAATCACATAATGGTGTAAAAAGAAAATACACTATGGTACACCAAACTTAAACTCTAATAATATCTATATACAACCCCCCCAGTGAAGTGTAAAAGGAAATGTTTGTTTCATAATGGAAGTTTAATTTGTGAATCCATTGTTCCAAAAATACATCAATACGGAGAGTTCTATTTGAAGAGAAGGCCGCGAGTGAAAATTGGATTTAGCGATTTAAAACCCACACTAACTCCGCCAATCAAGTATCAATTTGCAGATTTTGAAATTAGTAGTTGTATAATAGTTCACTCACGAAAAATTACAAAATTAAAATAGTAAGGTATTCAAGTTTCCTTTTCTCCTCCCTTCTTCTTTTCTGACATTAGATTGAATGGGTGTGAGTGAGTGTGGATGGAATTGACAAGAGTCATCTGGATGATGTTACATACAAATTTTGGAAAAATATTAGAAGTGATTTGGAGTAAGAGATCACATCTATAGAAGCCAATGCAATGTGTATATATATTATAATGGGAAAATGGTTAAATATACTCTTAAATTTTGTGAAAATATTTCGATATGTTTTCCGTTAAAAGTTTAGCTCACCAATGCCCTTACTGTTCAAGTTTTGATCCATATATATCCCTGTTAAGTTTTAGGCCATATATACCTCTTGTTGCCTAGTTTTTGGTCATATATACCCCAGTTGTCGTTAGTTGCTTTGTTGGAATTTTTCAACCACTTTTTTCCTCTTTTTTAAGAATTTATTATATGTTACATTACTTTTTAATTGTCATGTCACATAATTAAACTCACCCCTTCTTCTATACATTAAACTTCTATCAAATGCTCTCATCTACCTCACTATCTCTTTGGATTTTTTATAATTTGCCAAAACCCCTTTGTTGTATTTTCAGATTCTTGCGTAACCACTTTTCTCATACATACATACATAGATATAAAAGATATCCTCTTAATTGACAACTTACTTTTGTTATCTCTATATGAACTGCCCTCTTTTACACTTTATGTCTCAATTTCTCATTTGGGTTTTCCTTCTTTTTATTCTTGTTGTTGGAATCGACGGTACTGATGCGAAAGATGGAGTTGGTTGATGATACTAAAATAATTTGCAGTAGGTAAGTCCTTTAATTCTTGATTTTTATCGTAATTGTGCATTGAGTTTTTATGAGGTGTTCTTGACTTTTTGTCATTTTTACTTGATGATTCTTGGGGTTACGCAAGAATCTGAAAATACAAAATTCAAAGAGAATGTGAGATAGAAGAGAGCATTTGATAGATATAGAAGAAGCGGTGGATTTAATTATATGTGATGTGACAATTAAAAAGTAATGTGACAAATATAATTTCTTATAAGAAAAAGGAGAAAAGGGGTTGAAAAATTCTAACAAATCAATTAACGACAACAGGGATATATATGGCTAAAAACTTAACAACAAGGGTATTTATGACCCAAAACTTGGCATTGGCAACAGGGGTATATATAGACCAAAATTTGGACAGCGAGGACATTGATAAGCTAAATTTTTAATGGAGGGTATATCTAAACATTTTTTGCAAAGTTTAGGGACATATTTGACCTTTTTCCCTATTATAATTTATACTATCAGTATATATCATCCAGAGATTTCATTGACATCACTTCCCTATATGTATATCCCATTGTATATCTTGAATATCTATTTACATAAATTTTCGTGGATTTATACAGATATATATGGTATACATGAGATAAATGGAGTTACAAGTGATATATGTAATAATATATATGTGATAAAGTGGAAGTATACACAGATTGACTCATCTTCAATCTCTAGTTTTTAATATGAATGCAAATCAAATCCACCTCGAACCATCGTCACACCTCGAAAATTGATATTCAAACTCCTTAAGTTGTTTCTAGCGACACCCAATAACACTAAATTAAGACAAATCATAAATACGTAAATTAAAGTGTTTGAATCGAGCTGCAATGACATTTAATTAATGATGGGGATTGCCGAAGAAAAGGTGGAGAGGCACGGGGAATGGGGGGCTTTCTGGTATAGTGATAGAAAGATTGTTGGTTGTGCGAAACTAAAAAGAACTACTGAAAAGTTGCATACAAGGTGTAAGATTTCTTACGAGAAAGAACATAAATATCCACTCGAGCCAAACAAATTCCATCAAAATGGCCCTACAATTCATATTCCCATATTGTAGCCATTCGCCTCGTTGATGGCTTCCTCATTTCTTTTGCTTTTCACTACTTTTTTCCTTTTTCTTTTTCTTTTTTCTGATCTTTTTTAAAAAGAAAGTTACTCTTCAATTTTTTTATAAAATCAAGTGCAATTTTGTAGTTCTCCAACTTTTTTTAAAATTCTACCAAAAAAGTAATCACATAGAATTTCATAGTTTTTTAAAACAAACAAATAAAAAATTGTAATATTGTAATTATTGATTCTCTTTCTTTTTTATAATCAAATACAAAAAAGTGTATTTTTATTTGTTATATAAAAATGACATATTTTATACAATAATGATACATATTCATATTTTATACATTAATGATAAAAAAATTTTACACACTTGTAAAAATTTATATTTTACATAATAATGATATAATTTATATACATATCATATACAGAATACATATTCTATACAATAATAATACAATTTCTACATACATCCTTTACAACCTTTAGCTGGAATAATTATTTAGTTGCATATTATATACAATAATTATACCGTTTCTATGCACATATTATTCATATACAATATAAAATAATTATATAATTTTTGTACACATCTTATATAGTTTATATAAATATATCTTTATAAATACATATTTTATACAACAATTATACAGTTTCTTTACAATTATATTAAATTTTTAATTTTTTCAAAGGATAGCAGACTTCTAGCCCCCCCCCCCCCCCCCCCCCCCAAAAAAAAAAAAAGAAAGAAAAAGGTTCAGAAATAGCAAAGTAGGTCCAATAATCAGGTGGAGCATACCAACTTTTTGCTAATTATCTGAAATAACAACATGTATTTGTATTTGATCCGCAAGATAGCATCAAACACATATATAAGTACGGTTTAAATACCTTATTTTTTAGATAACAACTTGAGTTTAAAAAGAAAAAGGAATTCCAATTTCCTTACAGTATTTTTTAGGTAATAACTTGAGTTTAAAAAGCAAAAAGAATTTCAGCTTCCTTAAATTACATTCATTTAATTAACTGAAGATTCTATTTTCGAATAGGAAACCTTTTTCATGAGTTTCAAACTCAAAATACGTTTGAATGAAAAAATGAATTCTCCTTGATTTTCTCTCTTTCTCTCTCTTCTGACTCGAGCCTTTCTTGCTCTTTTTCTTGTTCTCTTTATTTTATTTTATATTTTATATTTTCACATCTCTTTCTCTTTCTATTTTATTTTCACTACTCTCTTCTTCTTTTTTTGCATTGTATATGTTATATTTTCACATCTCTCCCTCTTCGTATTTTCTATTTTATATTTTGTATCAAACAATACATTTTATATAAATTATTTTTATTTGTATATCAAATTTATCATTTGTATTTGTATATAAACAAGTATCATTTGTATTTGTATGATTCAAGTTATATAACACATGTGCAGTTTGATATACATGTATCATTTACATAAAATATGTATTTACCAAATATAAACTATTATGTTCTCAAATATCTATCTCAACTATTTTTATGACCTCAAATACATATACAACACATAGACCCTTTAAATACCGCCATCATTATTCGAAATACTTCTACAAATTCATTTATTTGTTTTGAAATGTATATATATATATATATATATATATACAATTGCAAATTTTAGGCTCTATTCACATACAAAATACATAACTATTTTTATGACATCAAATATATACAACACATACACCCATTTAAAAATACTGTCATTATTATTTGAAATACATATGCAAATTAATTCATTTGTTATGAAATATATATACACTTATATATTAATCAGACTTTATTGGCATCAAATACACATTATAATACATAATTGTTTTTATGACATAATACATATGCCACACATATAGCCATGAAACACTGGTATCATTCTTTAAAATACATATACAAAAGTATTTATTTGTGAAGAAATATATATACATCTGTAAAATTTTTGGCTTTATGCACATATAAATACATAACTATTTTTATGATATTAAATACTTATACATGTAAATGTTGAAACTAGCAGCCTATTTGGTGCAATCGTTCAACTATTTCTTCTACGTTATCTTTCAATTTGTAGTGATCACTCTTCAAACGATGTCAACATTAATAACCTATTTGTGTTTTGATACATATTGTCCTCATCTAATCCTTTTCGTTATCATTCATGGCTAGAGCTCAAAACTCGCTATTAATGGTGAAACTTCAAGTAAAGGAAGGAAAATGGGGCATATTTAGTGATGGTTGTAGGGTGATGTTCGTTGGTGTTGTAGGAAAATGAAGGGGAAGGGGAAGAGGGCGCCCAGGTCTAGTCCTTTCGTCATCATCCATGTCTAGAACTCGAAGCTCACCATTAATGATGAAACTTCACGTAATGAAAGAAAAATATTTATTCCATCCGAGGTAATTTATTTTAAGTGTCGTTATTTAGTTTAATTATATACTTAAGTTTGTTATGCTCTATACTGTTTTTAGAATGAAATAAAAGGCACGAATGACTCAAATTGTGAAATGTCCATAATGTGGAATTTATTGGACCGACTAGCTACCCATGTCTCAAACATAAGCCATTAATTTTGAAAGAAAAAACTATAGAAAGTGACAAATTTAAGATCATAATTAATAAAAATTGCAACACTTTTACAAAATTACATTTTGTAGCAAAAGTAGCATTTTTTAAGTGAGGCCACCCACTCTTCGTTTGTTTTGCAGTTATCAAGGGTAACTTACCAAATTTCACGCTAACTCCACTTTCATTATATCTCTTTCCTTTATTTAACTTTACCTTTTATTTTTCTTCTTCAAAATTCTCCTATTTTACAGATTTTCCTTTCAATTCCTAACCTTTTCTCACGTTTTAATAAAGATTGTGATCCACTAAATCAGGTAACTATTAAATTTCAGTTATTGCATGTTATCTCTTTTACAAATTATATGTATTTTGTATTTTTTATTTTTTTACACCATTTTTACTATTATTTTTGAGTTTTTTATTTGTATAATTGTGGAGGTCTGCTCTAATGGCAGAACACACACCATATACAAGATCAAGTAGGGAAATATCCCCTATCAATTTAGTTTCTGATAATCCACCATCATTTAGCCTTGGTCTAACTCAAGATGGTGTTGTTTCTTCTCCTTTATAGTAGAAGAAATTAGTGAGTATTGAAGAGATTAGGTCCAAGTATCGTAACGATAGAGATAAGATGGCCGAGATTATGAAAAAAGAAAGAGTTGAAAAACCTTCACTTCAAAACCCCAAGAATTGAAAAAGGAAAGCAAAAATAATTGAAGAATCAAGCAAAATTTCAAGTCATGATGTTGAATACTCTTCTAAATATGATTTGGATGAAGATAAATAGGAAGAGGTAGTTTGTATTTGTATTTTTGTATATATATATATATATATTCAAATCTGATTGTATATATATACAATTGGGCTTGTGCATGTATTTGTATTTTCTATATACATATGCATATTCATATGTATTTTTATATAGTGTTGGTATTTATTTATTATTTTTTATTATTTATATATATACATATAGGTTAGAGAAGTAATCTGTAAATACATATGCTGATTTATATGTATATGGGCATTTGCAAATATTTGTATTTTCTATGTACATATGCACATTCATGTGTATTTTTGTATAATGTTGTAATTTATGTATTATGTATTTTTTATTACTTATATGTATAGGTATAGAGTTTTATGTTCTTTATGTATATATATACATATAGATTAGAGAAGTGGTCTGTAAATACATTTGCAGATTTATATGTATTATTTTAATGTGTTGAGTGTATTTTTTTATATTTTACAGTGTAATAAAATATAATTTTTTATTGCATAGGTATCGCGTGATCATATATTCATGGCAAGAAAACTATCAAAGTTTGCACCGCTTCTGTGTTGTCACATAGATAATGATATTGAGGGAGTTGGACTGTATATATTTTGTAGGGATTGTGGACTGTATACTTTTTGCAGGGATTGTGGTCTGTATATGATTACATATATTGAGTATCTTTCGTATGGTGAAGGCGTTTCTTTCGTTGAATTCAAGACCGACTTGCTTCGTATAAGATACGCTTCATTGCTGTAAAATTATGATCTGACAAAACCACAATCTAAAGCTGAAAGTGATGATGAAACACCATTGAGGTCTCTTAGGAAAAGCAGGATAGCAGATGACACAGAAGTACTTGAAATTTGATGATTGATATTTTTTTCGTACTTTGTATTTGACAGTGATGTAGTGAAGTAGTTTTTGACAATTATGTTATTTTATTTTATTTTGGAGATTCATATTGAATCGAATGAAAGATTTTTATTTTAGTTTAATGTTGTTTATTTATCCTGTTTTCAATAATTGTATAGTGTGTTTTCAAACAGAAGTTGCAAATACATATAGAAAATTGTATATATATTTAACAATAGCCAATTGTATATTTATCTTTCAAATAAAGGTACAATGACATATAGTCAACTGTATATGTATTTATTCACATAAAGTTTATAAGTACATATAGATAACTGTGATTTTGATTTAAGTGTTACTTACATTTTTATCAAATACACATAGGTAACCATATGCATTAACTACATGTTTAGCAACTGCATATAGATAAATACATATAAAATTATGCAGTTCATTTTCATTACTAATACATATTAGGTAACTGCATATGTATTTTTCAATCAAAGTTAAAAATACATATCCGTAACTGTAATGTATTATAATAGATGAAACATAAGTGTCATTGATCACATATTTAACAAATGAGTTCAACATCATGAAAAATGTACAAAAATTTACTAATGAAGATAACGTCTTAACAAATGTATCATTTATGATATTTCATACACAAATGCCTATTGGGACCTTTATACCCACAAACACTACATGAATTGATGTTATTCTTTCCAAACATATTTCTTCCTGATTTTCCATGATCTTTCTTTGGAGGTCTGCCAGGAAGTCATTGTATTTTGGAGGCAGTACTACCTCAACAAGTATGCTATCTAGAATTATCCAATCATCTTTGTGTGATAAAGGATAGATTGAAACATCATATGTTTTCAATACTGTTTTTGACTTATACAAATTAGAGCAATAAGATTCTTTCATACATTCTTGCTATTCAGGATTGGACAAGCATGTATGTATGATATCTCATTCAATTGAAATGCGTGACAAAACATGTTTTTTTTTCTTCAGACAACAATAAAATATTTTTCCTCATCTTGTACTGTTAGAAATACCCTGTGACTGGTACAACCTGATATTTTTTTTAAGAAACATAGTTAGAAAAAATATCACTATATGTAATTTTACATAGTTGCAAAACTGCATATGTATTTTTACAAAATGTATATGTATTTAACAAACCATTTTGTGGATATATAATTGTATCAAAACCGATGAAAAATACACATTGAAACTAATTAAAATCAAAATCAAATCATAATCAAAACAAAACTGAATGCACCTCCTGCAGTGCCTATTTACAAACAAAATTCAAACCATATGCACCTCCTCCAATCCCCATTTACAAATCAAAATCAAAATCAAAATCTAAATCAAACAAAATCCAAAACAAAGCATCTCTTACAATCCCCATTTACAGGTCAAAATCAAAATCAAAATCAAAGCCCCTACCACAGTAAACGTATAATCTCAAATACATACAAAATATACAATTACAATCTCAAATACACAGATCCATAGAAAATATATAAATAGAATTATAATAAACAAATAAACTTATAATATACAATTATACATTATAACAAATACAAATAAAGCTATACATATACAAACATTATGAACATATACAAACACAATTAAAAATATACAAAATAGAAATCGAATAAAATACAATTTTACCATTTTGAGTATATAAATATACTTTTTGATTATATTTTACATTTCGACAAAAAACACATAACTTACTATTTGATTATGTAGTAAAATCGATTTTGATCAAACTATAACTCGATCAGTTCAATATAACAGTTGCCTTAAATTTTTTGAAATTTATATACAAATTATTCACAAACTATTTACTGAAAAATAATTACAAACTAACAATCACATACTAAAAGACAATTTCAAACAAAAATATTTTAATTTGATGAAATTCATATAAGAAATCAATTTTATGATTCAATACCTGTAACAATAATGATACTTTAATTTGAAATCTCGAAGATCATGAAGATAAGAATCTTGATTTGATTTGATTTGATTTTGATTTAAGTTGTTTAAAATTACACCGTGAAATGGATTTTTGAATTTTGATATGGGTTGAACGACAATTACGCGTATTAAGAGTTATTTATGAAAAAGGAATCTTAAGTTTTTAATACATGGGGTAATTATTCATTATTTAACTCAACTGATTTGAGTAAAAGAGGAGCAGTCAATCCGTTTGTATAATATTTACGTAGCAACAAATTTGTAAAATACAAAATACAAAATTCTATTTTAAGTAATTATGAAATAGTTGCTATGAAGCTCCTAATTATGAGCTTAAGTTTGCTACTTATGAATTTTTCTGATTTTGAAAAGGGTCAACCCATATCCTTTACCCATTTTCTAATGATGTGAGATCTTCTAAAAAATTTGTGCGGGCTTGACCTGAAGAGGAGAATAACACATCATGTTAGAGTGGGCTGAAACCAATATATTTTTGATATATTGGAAAAGACTAGAAAAATGTTACGTTTACCTGGCACCAGTATTATACCCACTTGTTTTATGGAAAGTCTAAGCCCTCATTTGTTTGCACCTAATGGAGGTCTGAATCTGAATGGTTCAGACTTCAGACTATTAAGTGCATTTATTTTTTATTGAGATTTTAACTCTTAATAGGTCTGAATAGGTCTAAATCATTCAGATCTAAAATCAAGTCTTAATATGTCTGAAGGGATATTCTGGTATTGGATAATATTCACCACTCTATTCATATTCAACAATCACCACCACTAACCACCTCTGGCATCGTCACCATTATCAACCACTAACCACCTCCACCATCACAATCACCATCGATAAAAAAATATCGCTACCAACCACAATTGTCAACCGCTACCACACCTACTGCCTCTTTTATTCTCATTATATTTACCGCTACCACTGTCATCAACACTACCACAATCAGCAACCACTACCGGTCAATCCCTACTACTAACCAACTCATCTATCACAAGTAGTACCACCACTCACTACCACTAATACATCACAACCTCTACACACTCTTTGGCCGCCACCATTATTGTCACTAGTAACGCTATCTCTACCACCACTTCAACCAGTGTCATCGCTATAATTTATCTCTACTAACAACCATCTCCACTATCACAACAAATAACATCTCCAACTAGTACCAACACATTGTCAATCATCATGCATTCATGTTTCAGCTAACGCAATCAACACCTTAAACGATGAACATCAAGCAACGTCACATCACAACAACTACCACCACCATTAATCGCCAGCATCGGAATAGTCACTACAACAGCAACCCTCACAATTATCACCAACAATATTATTAATCACTAACATCAATCATCATCACCGCAACCATCATTATAAGCCATCTCCACTATCACTAATACACATAAATATATTTTCTCAATCACTTACTAATAGTTTTGTTGTATTAAATTACATACTTTTTAAAATATATAATTAATTTTTTATTCGAATTGTATTTTTATTTTATTATATATACAAATATTTTTTTTCACACTTCAGATGTTGAAAAACAAACAATGTTAATCATTCAATTTTCAGATCTAGAGATAGCATCTTATTTATTCATATGTATATTCAGATTCAGACGTCTGAATCTTAAAAAAAAATAAATGAAGCCTAAATTCAAAGGGTGTTCGACTAAGCTTAATTGTAAGTTGTTTAAATGATCTTATAAGCACATTTTTGGTTTATCTAGTTGTTCAATAATTATAAAAGTGTTATAAGTCAACGTCAGTAAAATGTCATTAGAGAATTTTGTATTATATAATAAATTAGCCTACTACAGTAAATAGCGTAAAACAATTATACTATTATAGTACATGAAATTGAGTAAACTACATAATATTATGATCTTTATAATGAGTGACTTTATTTATTTGTCCCTAATAAGAATGATCTTATAAAATGAGTTTTTCTTTTCTTTTTATATAGCACAATTATCTACTTACTTCTTAATATCTCAATATTTCTAAACAACTTCATATTTTTTTCAATTTTTTTATTTTACTTTAATTTTTATCTTTTCTTCTCTCTCTTTTATCTTTTAATTTTTTTCAATCCCTACTTTTTTTCCTTTTCTCCACTCAGCTTCTATTTTAAAAAAAAATTCTCTTTTTTTAAATTTTACTATGATTTTTATTTATTTTTTTCTTTTTTTTACTTATTCTCAACCCTTACTTTTTTTTTCTTTTCTCCTCTCAACTTCTATTTATTTTTTTTAAATTTTCTCCTTTTTATTTTTCTTTGATTTTTATTTTTTTTTCTTTTTAATTTTTTCTCAATCTTTGTTTTGTAATGCTCAACCTTTATTTTTTTTGTTTCTCCCCTCAGCTTCTATATTTTCTTTATTTTCTTTGATTTATATTTTTCTTTTTTAATTTTTTTCTTCTTTTTTTTTTTTTTTTTTTTTTGCAATTTTTGTTATTTTTTTTCTTTTCTTCGATATCTTCCAATCAAGTTACGCCCTATGAGCAAGAGTTGACACAACCACATTGTAGAGGCAAGACTTATGACTTCTAAACAAGACGTTACGTTTCATGGACAAAAGTTGACACTATCACATTGTGTTATGATTTATGAGATGTTCTATAACTCTTACCTTAAAGACAATACTTAGTTCAAGGACTTTCAAACAACAAATTATGCCCCACAGTCAAGAGTTGACTCTACCACGTTATGTTTTAATTTATGAGATGTTCTATAACTCTTTCCTTAGTGGTAAGACTTAGCTCAAAGACTTTCAAACAATAAATTATACCCCACAGATAAGAGTTGACACTACCACGTTATGCTTTCATTTATGAGATGTTCTACAACTCTTGCCTTAGATGCAAGACTTAGCTCAAGGACATTCAAATAATAAACTATGCCCCACGGGCAAGAGTTGATATTACCACATTCTGTCTTCATTTATGAGATATTCTACAACTCGTGTCTTTTGCTCAAGGACTTTTAAACAATAAATTATACCCCACGGGCAAGAGTTGACATTACATCGTTATGCCTTCATTTATGAGATGTTCTACAAGTCTTGCCTTAGAGGCAAGACTTAACTCAAGAACTTTCAAACAATCACTACAAAAAATTACTCACTTTGCAGGGGTTATATTTACATATTGTGGAGGTTGAAAACCCCCGCAATTTGATAGTACGATGATTTTCAAAACCCATGCAATTACGAGCGTCATAATCATTTTACGATGGTTTGTTATATACTGCCACAATCATTTAGCAGCGGTTAAGTAACAACGGTTTTGACCCCCACAATATGTAAACTAAAACTAGTATATTTTAAAAATTGTAGGGGTCAAAACTCCCGCAATTCAATTAATTTTTTTTTTTAAAAAAAGATTACACTGTTCATGATCAATATTTAAATTTAAATTTTATTTAACAGATTTCATATATATCATTCACTGTTGGATAAAAAAAAAAGAATGCATCTTAATAACAATAAAAATCAAAATATATTAGATCATAAAAACGTACCACAAAAATATTGTCATTAGCCTTAAAAACTAATTTAAACACAAAATACTGCTCCAACAGTGATTCAATAACATTGACATAATTACTAATACAATTACAAATTTTATTGATCATCGCTAGAATAACTATCACTAGATGATCTTCCATTCACATTCGAAAGAGGTCCACTAGAGACATCACTTGGCTACAAAAGTAAAAATAAAAATAGTAAGGTTCACTTGGCTACAAAAGTAGAAATAAAAATAGTAAGGTTTTTGAATACTAAATATTTTATAACAATACATTAACTTAATTTTTGTCAAATCAAAATTATTTACCGTAGGAGTGAAAAATCATGCAAACTATTCAAGTATTGTGCCTTCTTTCATTATCATATATGCCATGAAAGCATTCATCATTAAATTGTAAATATTCACCATTTCTTTGTAGTTCTCTTGACTTTGGTTTTGAGCATTTAACATTTGCATGTAATTTTCTTGGCAATTGGATGGACATGAATTGTTACTACTTGAAAAACTCATACCACCAAAATGAGGACGTGTTTGTTTAAACGATCTGCTAGGAATAGCTCCTAGTCTCAAGAACCTCACCCTTTCAGAATGCTCTTTTCCTAGCACCTTACTAACAACATCATTTAGAGAAACTTTAAACTTGTCCATTGTGCTTTGACTTACTGCAAGTTCAATTTTATTCTAAATATAGTACAACACAGAAACCATAGTATAACTTCAATTAGAAATGAACAATAAACAAAAGTTAAAACAGAAGTTAAAAGGAAAAATAGAAGTTAGTTCTTCAATAAGCAACACACTGTTTCCTTGTCTATTGACTCTCCGAGTTTGGCGCTAGGATCTCCAGGAAGCCCATCCAAAAGATTAAAAGTTAAAACATAATACATGCTAGACCAGGAGTAGTCCTCCACTGGTGATGAAGAAAATGTTAATGATATCACATGTAATGTGCATCTGTGCACTGATGCTAGGGACCATGGTCGAGGCAAAACTATACTTTTACCAAAGGACCAAAAAATGAACCCACCCCTCTACCTATCTTTACTCGATAGCAATTATGGTAAACAAAATTGCTATAATTTAGAAGTAAAATTTTGTTGCTAAATTTCAATCGATAGAGGATATGCATAAGATTCTATATATTGGAACCTTCACTATTAATAACAGGCCTATGGTTCATGCAGAAACTTGTGAGCTAGTAACTAAACACCGTACTTGATGTGCGGAATTTTATTCACAACTAAAATGCTACCAGACGTGATATTAGTTATGCAAGTTTTAATACGTGAATAATTTACTTTCTAACCAGCAACCTAACGACCTCTAACAGTGTAAATGATTTTATGTTACACTATCAGATCACTATAGATGAAGCCCTTGGTATGTGCATATACTAAACTTTACTAGTTATATCAGCAAAGTAATAAAGTAGTTCGTCATAGATTTTACTCATTATCTGGATGATAATGTATGATCCAGGAATCCATGGCTCAAGAAAGATGGTGAAGCATCGGATAAGTCTATTGATAATGCAGTTTTGTTAAGGCTGAAGCAATTTAGAGCAGCAAACAAGATGAAGAAACTCGCTTTTAAGGTACAGTACTATTGATATTTCTATTATTTAAATGTTTACTCACTCCATTTTGATGCTGAAATATATAAATTACTTGAAGGTTATTGCAAAAAACTTATCGGAAGAAGAAATCAAGGGACTGAAGTAGATATTCAATAACATGGATACTGATGGGAGAGGTATAATCACTTATGAAGAACATAAAATTGGGTTGTCTAGGCTAGGATCTAAGCTAACTGAAGCTGAATAAAACAACAGATGGATGCAGTAAGAATTTTATTAACGTTTGATTTATTTGTGTTGATTTTATTACAATGTGTACATTTTTTACATTGACATTTTCGTTATTCCAGGCGGATGTTGACAACAGTAGGACTATTAAGGAATTCATGGATGCGATACCACTGTGGGTAAAATTCCCTAAATCACCGTTGAGTTGCTGGGGTTGTGGTTCACTTAGTAGAATTGCTAGTTCCATAGGGTCTCCTTTGTTTGCAGATGAATGCACTATTAAGCAAACAAGGATTTCTTATGCGCGCATGCTTATAGAGGTTAAATTATTGGTCATATTTGCTCTAACCCTAAACAACCTGCACATAGTAAAGTTAACCCACCAAGGAGAATAAAGAAAGTAAAGGAAATAACTCAAGAATGGAGATATAAGGGACCTATTATGCCGCTGTCTGAGTACAGGACAAAACAATCAAAAGAGAACACTCTCGAAGGGGCAACACCATTGTTGTCTCTCCTATGATATATGAGCCTAATACTAAAGGGAAAGCTATTGTATCAAGCCTTGCACTAACAATGGATAATTTCTCTCGGTTAGCACCTATCACTATCAGGAACTTTTTTGATCAGTTGAGATGTCAAGATTATGGAAAATAACACAATTTTCAAAGGAGACCAAACAATATTGCCCATTGATGGGGCATCCAGACTAATTATCAAGAAGCAGACAATGGTAGAATATGGTTTATTTGGGATCCGAATTACTATCATGGTTACACACATCAGAAGTATATCCCAATTGATCCATTGTTTGGTTAGAGACAGAATCAATGACCATAAGTTCTTAATTATGGTCATTTATGGGTTCAATACAGTAGAAAAAAGAAAGTATTGTGGCAGGACATCCTCATTATAGCTCAAGGGATTTCACAACCTTGGCTATTGAGTGGAGATTTTAATGTTGTATTGATACAAGACTATGTGTATATCAAGATATTTCAACCAACACAAGAACAACAAGATGAACAACAAGTTGCTAGTGAATTGAAATAGGCCTCACACGGTTTCATTAGACTTTAAGTTTGTGTTTTGAACAAGAAAATATGATGAATAACAAGGTAACAATGCTAGTGAATCGAGAGATCCCCACACAACTTCACCAGACTTTAGATTCAATAACAACACAATGTTAAAATAATAAAAATTACTCAATAGAGTACTTACACAAATCTTTTTTACCACTTCATACTACTTGACTTACGACCAGTATACTGTTTTTGTTGTACTGCTTGTTGAATTGAAGTAGTTAGCTATGATTGTGTTTGTTGTGCTGCTTGTTAAACTGCAGAAGTTGGCTGTGATGGTGTTTGTTGTGTTGTGGGTTGAACTGGAGGAGTTGGCTGTGATGGTGCCTTCTGTGTTACAGTCTGAAATAATGAAGTCAGTTGTAATGGCACTTAATGTGCTGCAGGTTTAACTAATGAAGCAGCCCATGATGGTACCTGTGTGCTACGAGCTGAAATAATAGTGCCTGACGTGCTGGAGGATGCACTGATGAACTCAATTCTGATGGTTCCTCATACGTCGTAGGCTGAACTGATGGAGTAGCTTATGATCGTACATGTTGTGCTATGGGATAAACTAACAAAGATCGATGTACTAGAGGATTTGATGGTGCTTAATGTACTGATGATGAACTGATGAAGTCAATTATGATGAAGGCTGTACTGGAGGCTGTGTAACAGGCTAAACTGATGAAGCTGATTCTAAAACTTTTGGATTTATTTGTGTTGTGGCGTGAACTAATTGATTCAGGTGCGATGTGGTTGAAACTGAACGTGTCACTTGAGGTTTCGATTAAAGAAGTGATTTTAATGGTAGCTTTGACATGTTTGCTTGTAATATGGATGCATCTTCTAAAGTATGTGTCGACTGAACTAGCTTTATAATGTTATCTTCACGCTTTCTCTTCGACATATCTATATTCAACAAAGGAAACTGTATTAGAACATCAATTAAATATTATTACTTGCAACTTGAAGAAGAAACAAATTAACTAATCTCCAGCAATGAAATATTTTTACCTGCAACTTGAATAAGAAAGAAATTAACTAATTTGCAGAGAAAATATTTTCAACTTAAAGACACTTACCATAGATAGAAAGGATCCAAATGATATGCATTTGAAAACATAATTGTAACTTAATAGTTTCATCCTCTCCTTGACAAATTGCATTAAGTTCTAGTCCAGAAGTTCCTCGAGGAATCATTATCTTTTAAATCCAAACAGAGGCATTTGATCAAACTAAGCATAACCCTTAAACTCAAAAAATTAGAATGGAATATATTCACATAACTTATATCACATAGAAAACATTCAGATCTGGACAACATGATTATGACTAGAACATAACCTTTAAACTCAAAAAATTAGAATGGAATATATTCATATAACTTATATTCACATAAAAAGCTCTCCAGAATTGATGGCATGATCTCACGGTTCCACTTAAACTTACTCTAATGCCCCTTCCATAACAAAGAAATACTCATGACTCTCCAAATAGCAAGAAAATGAAACAGAGGGGGGGGGGGGGGGAATAGGAGCATGAACATAAAAATTTCTATTTACAGGATTTCTATCATCAACTAAGAGGGTGCCTAAGAATGTGAACTAGTGATCAGTGAAACTGAAATGTATACCATGAGTAACCAAGGGTTGGATACAAGCAGTAGCAAAACAAAGGTTTATATCATCCTGAGGGTAACCCAGTACAGTAAGTTGATATGTAAATTGATGGAAGGATACATATACCCAATGAAAATATGGGGTACCGCACTAACCTGGACTCCATTGTTAAAACTAAGAAACGAAAGGATAAGGCATCAATGTTCTTATGGAAAAGTCATAGAAGAAAAAATATTTGGTGAAACCTATGGTATAACCAACCAAATACATATTAGAGATCAAGTAATGAAACCTTAACCCGATATAAGAGGTTACAGTTAATATATGAGGCATATCTCCAAATATGAATGAGGAGGAGCAATACGGGGAACTCAAAGGATATAATTAAAGATTCAAACAAGCAGTAATGCATATTCCAAAAGCTCTAAAATAAGACTACAATGGAACTGAAATGGAAACTATAACCTTTTATGCCAAGAATCTGACAGTCACACGGCCAATTGAATGCATAAATACATACTTCAAAAAAGAAAAATTCAACCAAAATAGAAACTAGAACCTCCTATATCTACTATGCCTAAACTTCGTATTATCTCCCTGAAACTACTATGATTCACACTAGTATCCTCCTTCAGGAGAAGCTTAAAAAAGATTAAAAAACTCAAAATTAAGAATAACCCCAAAAAAGAAAAATAAGATTGCACCTAAATCATCTTCACCACCAAACATAATATGAATAGCAAAACAAACAATCTTTACAACTTTTGCAACAATAATACCCAGTGAAATCCCACTAGTGGTGTCCGACGAGGGTAAAGTGTACGTATACATTACCCCTAGCTCACAATATCTTTACAATAATGCATCAAATTAATAAAATCTTTGACACAAACTAAATATTAACAATAACCCCATCAATTAAAGATTCCATTTTTAACCTTTTTTTGGCAATTAAATCATCTTCACCATCAAATACAAGCATCAAAACAAATAAGAGAGTTATTTTTTACATAGCTGATACCTCAAACTAGAGAGTGTCGTCACTGATGACTACTGCAATCGCTGGAGAGCAACAGTCGTCACCGCTCAGATGTAGTTGTCTCCGGAGAGCCTTGACGTCTACAACTTAATTTTGAGATAGTCAGATGACCAAAAGTAAAAGTAAGACAAACCCCCCAAAAGAAAAATGAGAAGTAGGATTTCTTAGACATAATTTGTTGTGAATGAGTACCATAATATTGTAACGTTAATCTTCTCTTTGTTTTCGACGTCTTAGACTAGCGTTTCTCCAGCCCGAGCCTAGAAATAGTCCGTTGATAGTGAGAATCATCTTTGATTGACAGAGACTCTTGATGAAAGGAATTAGGGATTTTGAGAGGGAGGTTAACTATTAAGATAAAAGAGGGCTTTTTAGGCAGAAAAATAAATATATTCGCGGGTTTATTCACCACCCAAAATATTCTTAGTTTATTTTTTAAGGAGAGCGGGGGTTTTAACCGTCCCAAAATATTCGCGAGTTATTTTTTAAGGATAGTAGGGGTTTAACCACCCCAATTGTAATTAAAATAAAAGGGATATACAAACCACCGCAATTTGATATATTTGTGGAGATTAATAATGACCCCCACAACTAAACCTTCGCAAAATACACCTTTTTTTGTAGTGAATAAATTATGCCTCACAGGCAAGAGTTGATACTACCATGTTATGTCTTCATCTATGGGATATTCTATAACTCTTGCCTTAGAGGCACGACTTAGCTCAAGGACTTTCAAACAAAAAATTATTCTCTAAGGGAAAGAGTTGACATTACCACGTTATGTCTTTATTTATGAGATGTTCTATAGCTCTTGCCTCAGGGGCACGACTTATCCCAAGAATTTTCAAACAAGTTATGTACATTGGGCAAGAGTCAGCACTAAGACATGGTATTTTTTACTTATGAAATGCTCTATAACTCTTATCTTAGAGGTACGACTCAGCCCAAGGACCATCAAACAACAAGTTATGCCCCATGGGCAAGAGTTGACACCATCATATTGTGTTTTGATTTATGAGATATTCTATAACTCTTCCCTTAGAGGAAAGACTTAACCCAAGAACTTTCAAATAAGAAGTTACGCCCCATGGGTAAAAGTTGACACTATCTGTCAAAATAAGAGGAAGAGGGATTGGAAAATAGTAAACTAAAAGAGTGAAAATAAAGCAGCTGTAAACTGCAACAAAAAAGACTGTCGTGAAGAAGGAGAAACTGAAACTTTTTGAGAGTTTTCTATTTTCTGGATGGTTACAAATACACAATGTGTCTCCTATTTATACTAGTCTATGGATGATTCTAGATATCCTTCTAGATACATCTACAAGAAGAATCTAGTGATCCTTATCTTCTACTACTCTAGAATATCTAGATAATTCTATAAGATATTTATTCAAGATACTACACTAGGATATTCTAGAAGAACCTATTCCAAAAAAATATCTAGGAGTTTCTAGAGAAATATTATTTCCTAACACTCCTCCTTAAGATTTTTCATTGAAACTCCATGCAACGTCCTTTGAAACTCAAACTTGTTGGTGGGAAGAGCCTTGGTTAGAATATCGGCTTGTTGTTCTTCACTGTTGCAATGCACCAGCTTAACTTCGCCATTCTTCTCGGATCTCTCAAAGCATGAAATCTGATGTTGATATACTTCGTCTTTGCATGTTACACTGGAATTTCAGCCATAGCAATGGTTGATTTATTGTCCACATAGATCACTATTGGTTCTTCTGGCAAAAGATCCAATTCAAACAAGATTTTTCTCAACCAAAATCCTTGATTTGTAGCAGATACATTAGCCACATACTCGACTTCAGCTGAAGATTGAGCTATTATATCTTGCTTCTTTGTGCTCCAAGAAAAAATGCCTGAACCAAATAAAAAAGAGTAACCAGACGTGCTTTTGTAATCGTCTAAACATCCACCCTAATCACTATCTAAATATCCAAAAAGAACTTCACTCTCCACACTTCTGTACCAAATGCCATAATCAGTTGTGCCTCTAATATACCTCAACACTCTTTTAGCAGCTTCAAGATGCTTGGTGATGGGACTTTGCATATATCGAGACAGTAGACTAGCAGAAAACATCACATCTGGCCTGGTAGCAGTTAGATATAACAAGCTTCCGATAAGACTCCTGTAAAGTTTTGAATCTACCCGCTCTTCTCCATTATCCTTCATTAAATTTTTATTCACAACAAGTGGAGTTGCAACAGGTTTGTACTTATCAAGTTTGAACCTTTTTAAGAGATTCAAGGCATACCTTTTTTGGGATAAGAAAATTTCTTGAGAAGATTGAGAAATCTCCATTCCCAAGAAGAACTTTATCTCTCCTAGATTAGACATTTCAAAAACTTTTAGCATCACATTTTTAACTTCTTGAACAGCGAGAGAATCTTCACATGTAATCATCAAATCATCAACATAAACAGATATCACAATCTACCTCTTATCAGCTTGCCTTTTGAAGTATAAAGTAGGATAATTTATTCTTCTGTTGAAGCCTTGAGATAGCAAATGAATATCCAACCTACTAGCGCTGACAATTACAACCTATATTTGTGAAAAGAGTCCATTTAACCCATATTTATTGAATTGGATCACTCATATTTCAAATGGATAAATATGGACTTTAATTCATTTTAAAAGCTCATACAAATATGGACAAAATGGGTAAAATATGGGTACCCATTTAAACACAAAGATCACCCACCTATGCTTAAAATTTCAGTTTTTTTTTCTTTTCTAGTTTTTCTTCTTTTTTTTTGTTTTTTCTTTCTTTTTTCTTGTAATATACTTTTTTGATTTTACATTTTTTTTCATTTTTTACTCATTTCTTATAATTTCTTTTTTTTCTTTCTCTTTTTATCTTCTATTTTTTTTTCTTTGTATTTTTTTTCGTTTTCCCCTTTCTCATTCTTATTTCATCAGTCAAATTCGCTTGAGACCTACATAGGTTAATTAATTTAAGCTTCTAATTATTCCATTTAGCCTATACAATTTATAGCATCTCTTATCAATTAAATATAATCCATAGTCTCACTCCTTTATTATTTTTGTCTATCTTTTATTTCTCTTTCTTTTTTTCTTTTCCAGTTTTTTTTATTTTTTTCTTTTTCCTTTAATTTACTAATTTTCTTTCCTTTTTTCTTTAATTTTCTTTTTTTTTATTTTTCATTTTTTTGTTTTTTCCACATATTTTTTTACTTGTTTCTTACACTTTTTTCTTTCTTCTGATTCATCAATTTTTTTCTTTGTCAATTTTTTTTCTTCGCATTCTTTTTTTTTGTATTTTCATTTTTCCCTTTTTCATTCTTGGTTTTTCATTTTTGTCATTTTTCTTTTTTTTAATATTTTTTTCCTCATCTTTTTTTACATTGGAATTGGGACCCAAAAGAAACTTGGGCATTTATTACTTGGATCGTATTTGCAATTTATTTACATACTCGAACACATAGAAATTTGCGGGGTGCAAATTCTGCAATTGTAGCATTTTATATTTTATAATTTTTTTACTTTAAATTTATTTGTATCGTACTATATATTTCAAATAATTTTATTATTTGTATTTGAATAGCTTGGTTATCAATATGTACAATTTATCATTTGTATTTATATACAAATAAGTATATGAATTAATTGTATTTTCTCGAGACTAAAATATATAAATATACAATGTATCATTCAATGAAAATGTATCATTAGTATTTGTATTTAAATTCGCGATTGCTAAAGATATTTGCTTCGATGAATGTAATCCCAAGATCTTTCAGGATACTATCTTTGTATCTATCCATTAGATGGAGTCCACTTGAGTGTACTTACACAAATTATAAATGTTTGGCGAATATAAATCAATATGCACTCAGGGTATTTTCGTTATCATAAAAAAAAATAGAGAATAGGAAAAAAATCAAAAAAGAAAAAAAAAAAGAAAAAGAGGTAAGAGTTAGAAATAGAAGAGAGAGAAAAAATATAAAGAAAGAATTGAAGAAAAAAATACCAAAAAAATAAAAAAAAAATAATGAGAAAGGAGAAAAGGAAAATAAATGATGGTAAATACAAATATACTGAGTGGTTATGATATTTCAGTCATCATCCATAATTTGTACTCGACTTAACCATGTTCTTTGAAAATAAAAAAAATATAAAACATAAAATACAACGAAAAAAATGAGAAAGAAGTAAAAACAAAACAAAATAAAAAAAAGGAGACTAAAAAGAAAAAGAAAAAAAAGAAAAAAGAAAGAGAAGAAATGGGTAGAGATACAAGAGAGAGAAAAAAGAAATGAAAAAAAATAAAAAATAAAAAATAAAAAAATAAAACTAGAGGCTACATATAGAAGAGAGAGAAAAAAAACTAAAAAGAAAAAAACTAAAAAAAAAATGAAAAAAGTCAAGTTGATATGATATAGAAGTTTTATGTTTTTGACTTTAGGAGTTAAAGTGGGTTGGACCATTTTTACCGAACCCATATTTGACCAAATCCATATTTACCCATATTTATATGGGCGGATTGCAATCCAAACCATTTTTGCTCGATCCATATTTAACCCGTCCAAATCCAATTCAATCCGCCCGTTTGCCACCTCTACAGCCAACTATACCAAGCTCTCGGAGTGTGTTTAAGGACATAGAGAGCCTTTTTAAGCTTATGCACCTTATCTTCTTTACCTGCAACTATAAAACCTTCAAGTTGTTCAACATAAATATCTTCTTCAAGAAATCCATTTAGAAATGCAGATTTGACATCTAAATGGTAGATTTTCCACTTATATTGTGCTGCAATAGCGACTAGAAATCTTACTATTTTATGTCTTACGACAGGAGCAAACTATCTCCAAAGTCCACTCCAGGCTACTGGGAATAGCCTTTAACTATAAGTCTGGATTTTTATTTAAAGATGGAGCCATCTAGATTGAACTTCGTTCTATAGACCCATTTAACACCGATGACGTTGTTTTGGTTGGGCCTATAAACCAGCTCCCAAGTATCATTTTTATTAATCATGGCAAGCTCCTCCTCTATTGCAAAAATCTAAGCTTTATGACCCGCTGCTTCTTCAAAGAAAGATGGTTCGACAAGAGCAAAATTGCATTACTTATAAATTTCAGCTAGTAATCTGGTCTTCAAAACTGGAGAATCAGTTATCAATTCAACATTTGGAAGGTGTCCTACTCCAGTAATAGGACTGGAAGAAATATCACTCGTCTACAGATTTTGAGCTGCAACTGAATTACTTCCATCTTGGTTCTTTACAACAATATCTCGATCAAATCATAGTGGCTAGACTCGTCCACTACAAGATCTCTACTGATAAGAACCTTCTTCGTATGAACATTCGACACTTTGTACCCTTTTGCAGCTATGCTATATCCCAACAAAATATAGAGTTCTGCCTTGTTATTGTAACACCTCAAAAATGGGTCCCGAGATGACACACGATGCATAGGGCTACAAGTGACCCCAAGCTAACCCTTCTATTGTCATAACTCATAAACAACTAAATAAAATACATAAATATGATCAAAATAAGCGTAAGATAACTCTTTTTTGAATCTGATCAATATAGAACAAAATTAAAATGTTTACAACTCTACTTTTACAAAACAATACTGGAATCAAATACATAAATTCTACTAACTGTCTATGAAGCCTCTACTAGTATTGACTATAGATAGCCGGGACATGACCCCTAACTATCCCAAATCAATACGACTGAGTAAAGAAAAATACAATATTGCTCAAACTATATTACTGACTTGAGCCCTTAAATCAAGAGGACTCATCACCTGCTGACTGGAAGATGTAAACTGTCTAAATATGGTATGCGTGCTACAACTGAACTGATACCTACATAATGAGACAATGTAGCACATAGACATATATGTGGATCAGTACTTTGAGGATGTACTGAGTATATGAGGGTGAAATGCATAATTAAAACATCATCTCATCATCATAATTTATAAAACAATGTATGCTAAATGTTAATGGCTCACATAAGCTAGAATATCTGAAATACTGAAATCTGTAATCATGAATAACAAATCATACTTGAAAATCTAGTAAGTCATAATATTTAGTTCTGAAAGCTATACTTGCATTCTGTCTGAAAATCATACTGTCTAAGTGTAAAAAGAGCTCACTTCTGAAATCTGAAATCTAAAATCTAAAAGCTGAAGTCTGTAACTGTTATTTTTCTATAAAGCATAATTTGAGTAAACTGTGAGCCTTTACACTTAATTTTCTGAAAATATTTACTATTAAATTATTGGGAAAAAACTTTATCTTAAGGGAGGTTCTCTTAACCAACATAAACCATGCGAGCTACATGGAGTCCAACATCTCATCCTCTAAAGGAAAAAAACTCACTTTGGGGAGAGGTGTCATACTCTTGCCAGGGAATATAACCTACTTTCCATGTGATCGATCACAAGCTAAATCTGTCGTTCATATAGAAATAGGAATAATATTAAAATCTATACCTATGTTGGCTACGTAGTTCTGTGGAAGATAGGGCACGCTAATCCCATACTTCCTACTCGGTGCTAAATACTACTCCCTTTTTATATGCTACGCTCATTCTATTGGAAATCCACAAAAACAGCATAAGGGTTAATCTAAAACCAATTATACATTCATCTGATAAAATCTGTAAATAAAGTTGATCTGAATTCTGTAATCTGTAATAATCTTAAAAGTGGATTCCATAGCTAATCCGATGATCGAAAGATCAGCTTTACTACAAATTTATAAATAATCTTATAATAGAATTCTTAAAGCATCATCTTTCTTGAAATAATAACATTCAATTTTGGAGTAGTAACCCATGCTTCAATCTCATGTTAAAACATCATAAAAATCATGCTTGATATTGAAAATAATGATAATTCATCTCAAAATCTGTAAATTGCTGCAATAGGCATGAAAATATGAAAATAGACATGCAATTCATCTTCTAAAACATTGGAAATCTCATAATCTTGCAATTAGAAATAATGGGTATAAACCCTAATTCAAATCTCATGTATAATCATTCAAAATCATATGAATTTTAAATAAAATCATGGTTTTGGGCACAAGGATAGAAGAAGATTCTTGTTCATAAACCCCCACATACCTTGATTGATGATTAGATGAAGAAACTTGAATTATTGATTCCTATTTGAGTTCTTGGAGATGAGTTATTGATTATTTTACCTTGGGAATCCTCAATTTGGAGTTTTCTTGGAGAATCTATGGAGGATTTTTTATTTCTTGGAGAAGAAGCTTTGGAGCTTTAGGGTTTTGCTTTGAGAGAGAATTGATGCAATTGGACATAAAGTGCTTAGAATAGGCTTAAATCTTATGTTTGGATGGATTAGGGGCTTGGGAACTGACCAAAATACCCTCTTTAAACTTCTAAACGGAACGGGAAAATGTAATATTTTTCAGAACTAGGTAGCCACTGCGATGCGCCACTATCGCGGTGGCTTACCGAAAAGTGGACGAGTGGGAACTGGGTGGACTCTGCGATGTGGAGCCATCGCAGTGCCTCTTTAGACTGCCATTTTGGCCACTGGCGCAACAAGCCAGTATCGCGTTGGGCTACTAGATTTTGAAAATTGGGAATTTGAACTTCTCCGCGATGCGCTAATATTGCGGAGGTCTACTGGAATTAACAATTATGAAATTGTCCTTTACCGCGGTGTAGTAGTTGCTCAGGTGGGACACTGTCAACTTAAAAATGCTCTAACTCCTCAACCGAGTATCGGATTTGGGCGAATTTGGTATTGATGGAAAGATCATTCAATTTCCCACACAATAGAAAGTATAAATATGGAAAATACCACATAAAAATAAAAGGTATTCATCTTTGAAGAAAAGCTTTAACATTCTAGGGACGGTTTTAATCTAGGAAAAGTACAAGGTGTTACAATATCTCCCTCTTGGGAACATTCATCCTTGAATGTGTCTAATTAAGCTGAAAATACTGAGGAATCTGAGGCTTTAGGCTATAATACACAACTGAAATAAACTGTATGACTGAATCTCAACATAGTGAGCTATTGAACTGATCTGCGAGTGCATGAATTCTCATGAAAATAGCTATATGGATGAGATAGAAACGAGAGCGTTAACTTATGAGTAACCATTACCTTAGGCTGGATCTGATTTCATGAGAAAAAAGATGAGAGGTTTATGACATGAAAACTCGAGGTATTACATCTCCCCCTTGGGATCGTTCGTCCCCAAATGATACTGATTTGGTTGAAATACTAGAAAAAGTCTGGGATGATACACAGGATACTTACAGACTAAATCATGACTTAATATCTGAATCTGCAACTGATGCCTGATGCATATACTGAGCTGAATGCACATTTTACCTGGATGCGAATAAACTACCTCTTAAAATGGCCATACTTATGAAACTTTAGGTAGTAAGACTAGACTAAATCAGAAGATAAAAAACTATAGAAATTTGTCTGTCCAACTGTTAAACTTGGTTGCTGGCTATACAGACTGAATCATACTGAATGCTCATACTCAGATGGAGTATTTCTCCAACACTCTTCTAAGAAATTTCTAATGCTATTAGGGAGTAAAGAACTTTGTACATGATCTGAACAAAATATCTAAATAAGAAATCACAATATTGCTACCGCTCTATAGCATGGAACAAAGACTCATAAATCATAAGCTAGGATAGAATTACTAGGCCTTAAGCAATGCAACTTCTTACTTTCAAGCTTAGCAACACTTCTCAAACACTCTCTCAACTATACTATTCCCCTCAAATACCATACTCGCTTGATTCAACTTATAATTCTCACATGGGCATTGATAAATCTATCTGTTAAAGTCTAAACTGAACTAAATCCTTTCATCATGGTTAAGTCTTACTCAAAATCACGAGGTACTGCACATAACACTATAATACTGGTCTGAACCATGGATTCAATACCTCAAGCATTGTCATAACTACTCACTCTAGGATGATTCTTCTTATCACTTTAATAACTAAATTCAACCTCTTATTAGAAATTAATTAATGCACCACACACTTATCCTCTTATATACCAACATGATGTTCAAGCCTATCTTGATAACCACATATGTACTTCTAAACGAATACCCATAAGATCATCTTTCTCGTATTCTCTAACACCTCTATTAATAACACCTTCCATGCACTATTCTTAAGAAGGCATGCATAAAATATTCTAAACTAACCAAGTCATACACAAAAAGCTTCACCTCAATATTTCTTCATTTGTAGACTTACATAAAACTAGCATACAACCATCTTTCCCGATATAAAATATTTACTCTCTCCCATCTACGCAACTATTCCTCATCACTATCTTGACCTAAGGGAATGTTACTGAAAGGTTGGAATGCCAGGGCCTGAAACGTGAAGGGATACCAAGCATAACTTGACACTTTATTGAGGCCTGGGGAAAAGAGTATTTACAACATGGATTCATTAAAGAGATCTAATTTGAGGACATACATAATATAGATCTGAATTTCTCTAATCACTAATAATGTTGCCTTAGTACTAGAATTGAACATATCGTAAAGCATAGGTGCATGAGTCATGAGCTGCATGACCTGAATTTTAGAGTTCATAACTTTATGGAATATGATTCCAATTGCTGAATAAACTGGAACTCCTCGTACTAGGAACTGGGAGAGTACATGATCCTCTATTACGTATATGAACATGAACTATGTTCATGAAACTAACATGTAAGACATGAGTAGATATTGGGATAGCTGAAATACCAACACTAAAATAAAGAATGGATTGAGCATCATCCTTCCTTTCGAATGTTCTATAACTTACTGACATCACTACTAAAATCTAAGAGCTTGACTTGGTTACTAGTTCTATCACCCCCCTCCCCCCACCCTTAGCTTTAAGAAATCATTCTAAGTCTGAGGAACCCTTTACTAAACTCTAAACAGGACTACACTCACTGCACTCTAGAGTCTGGAATACAATAATACATGCAAATAATAAACATACTCTAAAAAACTACACCTGAAAGTTTAAAACTCACTTCTAATACTTCCTTCCGAGGTACAACTCTATCTTTTTATAGCCCCACTAATCATCATATAATATCTTGAACACTTACTAACTTAGAATCTTCATGAGTATCACCACATCCTGAGTTCACACCTTCTAGAGCTTCAACTCTATTTTTATTCACTCAATCTTCAAAGATTCAAACTTAAATTCTAACACTTAACTCGAATATCTTCAACCTTTATTAAACCATACTACTTCCGTCATAGCCTATTAATATCACATCTCTAAACTTATATTTTTAAACAATAAGAATCAAGATCATACCAACAGGGCTCAACATCATCTATCCATAACTCAACTCCTTAACTTAGCCATTAAGAATATCATATACTATATGACTAGTCTCCTTCCTCTTAGCAACTCAACGATACTACTAACCCCACACAACACGTAATAACCTTAGAAGATAATGGAACCCCATATTACCTTGGACATACTTCTTCATCATACATACAACATCATACTTAATTATGAATTAACATGGGCTCAAACTCTTGCACATACTATTCAAGCCTACTAGATTACTTCCATATCACTAGCATCACTAACCAAGAAATTATTACACCCACCTTGATGACCATCAACTGTTCAAACTTGATGTCTAGTGCTAAACATGATTTAACAACCCACCTTACATACAATTCTCACTTGGAAGCTATAAAATAAAACATCAAGAAACACTAGTCCACTAGATCTTCATAATAATAGTAATCGGTCAAAATCATATGACTTATCTCATTATAATCCATTAGCACATACTACTTCTACACATCACTATTATTTACCCTTCCATACACCTAAATTAATAGTACTCAATCACCAAATACTTCATTAATATCTTATACTTTTGAATTACAATAAATACCATCAATAACTCCTTTTGTACTTCAAGAAAACAATAATTTTCCTTAACTAATAACTCTTTCTCTACCTTCCACTAAACTAGTACACAAGGACATATCACCTTAACAAAACTAGACAACATGCCTAAGTTTATCTCTATACTTTCTATCAATCGTCATTCCCATTTTTCTTGTCACTACTCTTCTATACCCATACTTCCAACTATAATAAGGTTTTACTATTCATAAATCATAACATTAAAGTTCATAATATCCCTCAAATGCATACTATATATAATAGTCTAGGTTCAGACTATCTCCTATCATTAGTACTATCTGTATTGGAAAGAGCCAATGGGCAATATGAATACATATCTAATCCTGTCTCAACTGAACAACTCATGACGATGAGAACATAAACTTTCAACTTAAGGAACATGTGTATAGCAGACTGAACCAAAGACTTTTAAGTGTCTCGCAGACGACTTCATATCCCTCTATGCTTCAAATAACGTCATGTCTTGGAGTGCTATAGTTGGTAATCTGTTCAACAAATAGATGGCACTATTGATTACCTCAGCCCAAAAAATATTTAGGCATCTTCTTTTCTGCCAACAGGCATCTCGCCATCTCTATCACTGTTCAGTTCTTCCTCACAGAAATCCCATTCTGTTCTGGAGTGTAGCTAATACTGAATTGTTATTGAATACCCATATTTTTAAAATACTTTCTGAACTGATATGAAGTATATTTAGTTCCATTATCTGACCTAATATACTTCACCTGACATCCACTCTTTCTTTTTCCTATAGCTTTGAATTCTTTGAAAATAGAAAACACTTGAACTTTGCTACTTAAAAAATAGACCCAAGTCATTCGAGTTAGATCATCATAAAGATAATAAAATATTTATTCCCACTGAAAGAAGTCGTCCTCATTGGTCCGCACATATATATATGAACCAACTCTAGCTTTTTCTTCGCCCTCCAAAGACTTTCTTTAGGAAAGGATCGTCTATGCAATTTACCAAATTGATATGACTCACAACCATCTCAGCACATGTCAATTTTGGATACATCAAGCACCATACCCTTAGATTGCATATACACTAATGAACTAAGGTTGTAATGACCGAATCTTTTATGACAAATCCAAGTGTCACTCATTTCAATATTGAAAGAGCAACTCTCAGCAGAATAGCATGAAATTGGAAAGGAATTACCAATCATGCTAATTGTAGCTACTTCACAACCTTTAGGAACATAAATGACATATTTTTTATCCTTAAAATTAAGTGAATAATTATTGTGAAGCAACTGAGCAACACTCAACAAGTTTTGAGTCAGGCTTGGCACATAAAGAACATCATTTATGATTTTCAAACCTTCATCCGAAGGAAATTTCACTGATTCTCTTCCTTGAGATTGCACCAGTGCACCATCTCCAAGCTTTACTTTGGTTCTATCAGACTTATCTAGGCTAACAAATAGATTTTCATCAATTTCCATCTAGCTTGTGCACGCACTATTGACATACCAATTATATCGATCATGTGATGTGTGCGAAGCCATGAATACCTCCTCCTCTATTTTTTCAACTTGGTGATCTTCGAAATTTACTCGTTGGGAAGACTAACCACTTTGAGCTTGCTTTTGCCTGCTATACTTTTCAATGTGTTCATACTTCTTGCAATATCTACATTGAATGGAAGATCTCTTGGACTTTTGCTAATAATTCTTCTCCAAGTGATTTATCTTTTTACAAATACCACAAGGTGGAAATTTTCCTCTCCTCGACGATTCACCATGGTATCCATCAAATTTCACCTCTCCAAAGTGGTCTAAAGAGACTTTTTTACTCTCCTTTTGTTGCTTGAATTTATGCCTTATTTTAAAGGCATCTTTGACTTTCTCTTCACTTCTTATGGTTACCCGTTGCTCTTGGATTTGCAAATTAGAGATCAACTATGCTATTGAAAGAGTAGTCAAGTCACAGGACTCTTCAATAGCTGAGATTTTTTATTTAAACTTGTCTGCAAGGTTGACCGTGATCTTCTCTACAACCTTCTAATTTGGAAAATTTTCACCAAGTATCCTTATTTGGTTCATAATATCCATCAGCTTGAAAGAGTATTCTTTCACACTATTCGAATCCTTTATCTTCAAGAGCCCAAACCCCCTCTTCAAAGCTAAGACCTTAACAAACTTAACTCTGTTGCTTCCTTCGAACTCCTCCTTTAGCCTATCCCAGGCTTCTTTGGCTGTCTCACAAGCCATAATCCTTGTAAACATCACTTCTGTAAGGTTTGAATGTATGCAAGTGAGAGCTCTTGGAAATCTTGTCACGAACTCATCATACTTCTTTTATATCACTGAGAGTTGGCTTGTTTCTCAATGGCTGGACAACAGGTTCTCCTCTCTCAATGACATTTCACAAGTTGAGAGCCTTCAAATAAGCCTTCATGTTAATGGCCCAAATATGGTAATTCTTCCCCGAGAAAATTAGAGGACCCATTGTTGGTTGATTTTCTGGTGCCATGTTTTCCAGCAAATAGGTCCAAGAAAAAGGAGCTAAAAATAAGATGAGCCAATCAACAAAAAATATATTCAGATCCCGTAAGAAATGGGCTCTGATACCATGTCAAAAGAAGAGGAAGAGGGATTGAAAAACAATAAGCTAAAAGAATGAAAATGATGCAACTGTAAATTACTACAAAAAAAACTGCAGCAAAGAAGGAGAAGCTGAAACTTTTTGAGTGTTTTCTATTTTCTAGATGGTTACAAATGCACAATGTGTCTCCTATTTATACTAGTCTATGGATGATTCTAGATATTCTTCTAGATACATCTATAAGAAGAATCTAGTGATCCTTATCTTCTACTACTCTAGAATATCTAGATAATTCTACAAGAAATTTATTCAAGATACTACACTAGGATATTACTAGAAGAACCTATTCCAAAAAATATCTAGGAGTTTCTAGAGAAATCTTATTTCCTAACACTATCACATTAGGTTTTGATTTATGAGAAGTTCTATAACTCTTTCCTTGACTTAGCCCAAGGACTTTTAAACAACAAGTTATGCTCTATGGGAAAGATTTAATACTATCACATTGTGTATTGATTTATGAGATGTTATATCAATAAAGGACTTTCAAACAACAAGTTATGCCCCATGGGTAAGAGTTGACACTACCACATCACGTCTTGATTTATGAGATATTCTATAACTCTTGCCTTAGAGGCATGAATTAGTCCAAGGACTTTCAAACAACAAGTTACCCCCCACGACCAAGAGTTGACACTACCACATCGTGTCTTAATTTATGAGATATTCTATGACTTGCCTTAGAGGCAAGACTTAGCCGACAAGTTATGCCCCAAGGGCAAGAGTTGGTACTATCATATTGTGTCTTGATTTATGTGATGCTCTATTAGTCTTGCCTCTAAGACAAGACTTAGCCCAATAACCTCGCAAAAGAATAAGTTACGCCTAATGGACAAGTGTTGACACTACCACATTGTTTCTTAATTTATGAGATGTTCTATAACTCTTTTCTTAGAAGCAAGACTTAACTCAATGATTTTCAAACAACAAGTTATGCTCCACAAGCAAGACTTGACACCACACATTGTGTCTTAATTTATGAGTTCTATAATTTTTGTCTTAGAGGCAAGACTTATCTCAAAGAACTTCCTAACAACAAGTGATACCCTTAAATTTGCTTTGATGTCAAAAAAAGAAAATCTCTTTGCGGATTATCTAGCTTTTTATTTTTTAGCAAAATATAATAGAAGTTGAGAAAAAAAAGAGAACAAACAAAATAGAGAAATAAAAAAAAAAAAGATTGAAAAAAAAAAAAAAGAAAAAATAAAGGTAAAGAAAAAAGAGAAGAATAAATAACAAAAAGAAAAAATTTGAGAAAAACAAACATGAGAAGAAAAAAATAAAAATAAAGTTTGAGAAAAATGAAAAAGACTAAAAAAGAGAAATGATAAAAAAAAATAAAAAATAAAGATTGAGACCAATAAATTAAAAAAAGTGAGAAATGGAGAAATAAATAATATTTGAGAAAAAAAGAAAAAAAGAGAAAAAAAAATAAAAAAATGTAAAAGTTGAGACAAATGAATTAAAACAAGCAAAAAAAAGTTAAGGTTAAAAAAGTAAAAAATAAAATAAAATAGATGTTGAGAGACAAATGAGAATGAAAAGTTTAAAAATATTTGAGTTGTAGGGGGACAAAAATATACTTGTACTATATATAAAAAAGGAAAAAAGGCTAATCTTTAAACACTTTTCTCATGAAAGTCAAAAATTCAAAGGCACCCATTATGAAAAAAGGCTAATCTTTAATTTCGCATGAAATTGGTATCCGGGAGTCTATTGCCTTTGCATCTCTTACTATTTTGACCTCAAGGCTTGTTTGAACTCTTTTATTGGAGTTGCATGTAATCATATTGGAATTTCAATCATATAAGCTTGAACTCCTAAAACAGTTTGCGTTTATAATATCAAAACTTTTTTCTACAGAACTTGATGATAGTCGTCCTGGAGTTTCAACTATATAAATTCGAACTTCAAGGCACCAAGTTTCAATAATTCTAAGGCACAATAAGTGAAAATAATCACGTTAATATTCTACGTTAACTATTTCAAACTTATAGGAGTACTAGTTTAGTTTACGTGCTTTGCACATGTAACTTGTATCAATAAATAAAATTATATATATAAAAAATAATTAAAAATAGCAATGATGCTAAATAAATTTATGTATATTCAAATGATGGAAATAAATATTGTATATCAAATATGTCATTATCCGTTGTATAAATTATCCGTTGTATAAAATTAAAGATCATGCTTCATGCAAATCAATTATTGATTTGTATAATTCATATATAATCTTTAAAGTAATTAACTGAAAAAAATAACGAAAGGATGAAAAGATGATAAATGAATGCAAGGAGATAACTAAACGTAGATGGAGTACAAAACCAAATCATATATGACGTAATGAAAAATTGTAAAATAACCCACCATGAAATAAAAAAGAGAGAGACTATTAATTATTCAATTCTTTCAAATAAAATAGGAATGCACGCAAAACAACTGATTTTAATATTGTTCTCTTTATCTTTAGGTCTAAACCCTTGAAGAAAAGGTTTATAAATAAATCAACCAACCAAAAAATTGAACCCTAGTATCATACTTATTCCTATGCCAATATTAAACATTTTCTTCTTTTTTTAAAACTCCTATGACAATTCCTACACTAATTAAGAGTACTTGAACTATTATTTTATTTTTTTGGCTACGATTTTTTTTCATTTTTTTATAAAAAAAACTGAGCCAATTTAAGCTACGTCAAGACTACTTCGCTTGTTGTCCTATTATTTTATATTTTACTATGACAGTTTGCCTCCTATTAACACACTTATTCTTCTTTTTTCATTTATTTGTGGTGCAATTATAAAAATCTTTTACATAAGGTAACATTCTTATTAATCTAGGAGTATTAAAATTATGATTTCTTACTTATATCAAATAAAAATTTTAATTAATTTTTAAGTCTTAAATCTAAAGATAATAATTAAATAATAAATATTTTAGAAAAATAGTCTATGACTATTTTGTGATTGTAGAAATTTTTATTGAAGGATAAAAAAATTAATAGGAAAATTGTTAAAAATCAGCAATCGATGATATATTAAATTTTATATCATTTAAATAATATAACGTGTAAGAAAATTAAAAAAAGAAGACAATCATTAAAGCCTATTATTTAAAATAAGAATGATATACCAGATCTCATCATTTATTCACAATTGAAACAATTACATATAATTAAATTTTAGAAGAGAATTCATATAAAATTAGAATGAATAACCAATTTCCCGTGATGGAATGTAACGGTTCAAAAATTTGATAAAAATTATAAATAAGTCAATGTTAAATTATTAATTATTTATGTCATTATAAATAAAAATCATAATAAAAAAAATTTCTCAATTAGCAATTATTTATCAAGAAGTACATGATAACTTATTATTTTCAACTTCCAAAACATATTAAATCATAAAACAAAACTTTTCAATTATCAATTGTTTATCAAAATACAGGATAATTATTCTTGTAAATATAAAAAACATACTAAAATCTAAGAAAACTTACCTCAAAGCACAAACAAATTTATCTCTTCAATGGACCATACTATCAATGTTTCACAACAATAATAACAAACTCAGTGTATTACCACATAGTAGGGTCTGAGGAGGGTAAGATGTACACAGTTCATACCACTACCTCCGGAGAAGTAGAAAGACTGTTTCCGATAGAACCCCGACTCAAGATAAGGAATAATAAACAAATCCATAATAAAGCATGAAACAAGATGACATAACATAAATACGAAACCAACAAGGAATAGTAAACAAAGAATAGTAAATAAATTCGTAATAAAGCATGAAACAAGATGGCATAATAAAAATAATACACCCACCAAGTAATACCCTACACTAACGACCCAAACTGGCACTAGCCTTCTATCCTAATTTTCGTCCTCCAGACCTTCCTATCTAGGATCATTTCCTCGGTAAGCTGTAACTGCTCTATGTCCCGCCTAATCACCTCTCTCCAGTATTTCTTCGGCCTAACACTACTCTGCCTGAAACCATCTAAAGTTAGCCTCTCATACCTACGAACAGGGGCATCCATGCCCCTCCTCATCACGTGTCCGAACCATCTCAATCAGACTTCCCGCATCTCGTCCTCCACTGAGGCCACTCCAACCTTCTCCCGGATAGTCTCATTCCAAACTCTATCACTCCTAGTAAGCCCACACATCTAACGCAAGATCTGCATTTCCACCACCTTCAATTTTTGAATGTGGAAGTTCATGACTGGCCAATACTTCGCTCCATACAACATGACCGAATGGACTGCCACCCTGTAGAATTTGCCTTTAAGCTTGAGCAACACCTTCTTATCACACAACACCTCCGAAGCGAGCTTCCACTTCATCCATCCCAACCCAATACGGTGGGAGACATCCTCTTCAATCTCACCATTCCCCTGAATCATGAACCCGAGATACTTGAAACTATCCCTCTTATACACAACCTGGGAATCCAACCTTACTACCACCTCGTTCTCCTGCCTCAAGTTACACATACAAAAAACTTCTTAATTAGCAATTTTCTATTAAGAATACATTATAATTTATTTATTGTAAGTTTCAAGAACATACTAAAATTTTAGAAAAATTGTTGCATGCATATTAATGACAACCAAATTTATCTATTTAATTATAGATAATATCTTAATTCTAGAAAACTCATCTTAATGACAATCAAATTTATCTATTTAATTATAGATACTATCAAGATTTTAAACATCAATAACATATTAAAATTTTAGAAAACTTACTCAAATCACAAACAATTATCTCTTCAATTATAAGTTACATAAAAAATTCACAAAAAGAGCGCTTCTCAATTAGTAATTGTCTATCAAGAATACATGATGATTTATTTTATAAATTTTAAGAACATATTAAAATTTTAGAAAACTTACCTCTAATCACAAACAAGTTTATCTCTTTAAGCACATTTACTATCAAAATTGTAAATATCAAGAACATGCTAAAATATTAGAAAACTCACCTCACATCATAAATCGAGATTTCACAAAAATAGGACTTTCAATGAACAACTGTTTATAAAAAATAAAAGAGAATTTATTTATTATAAATTTCAAAAACATACTAAAATTTTAAAAACTTACCTCAAATCACATAAAAAATTATATACATTAATAAAAAATTTCTATATCTAAACCCGTTTTTTCACTACATGTTGTAGGTTTGGAGAAAAACATCTACACCTAAAAAAAAAATAACTATCATTAATTAATTAATTAATTAAAGAATCCTAATGTTAGAGTGATTCAAAAACTAAACAAAATCCTTTTAAAATTTTAAAAAATGAAGGATTTTTTTACGTTAATTTTTTTCCTTTTTTTGTTTTGTTTTTTCTGCTAACTTTCAAGTTTTTATTAGGTTTAGATCTCTTTTTTCCTTTTATCTAGAATATTCTTTTTTATTGTTGGTGTACAATCGTACGTTTTACTATGCATGTTCCCCCTATATTTGAGGACTTCTTTTTCAAGTACACAAGGAGAAAAAAAAATTATCAACATTAATTTTTCATATATTTTTTCTTACCATATATTGTAATACTCATTTTAAATATTATAAATATAATGATATAATAATTCGAAAAATAAGCAAAAATTTTTCTATTGCATAGACTTTTAATGAAAAGTAAAAAGTTCAAATCGCTTTTCTAATGGTCTTCACACTTTTAATACATTATAGATTATAGATTATAGATTATAGATTATAGAAATAGATTATAGATTATAGATTATAGATTATAGATATAGATGGACTAAAGATTATAATTTTTATTACAAGGTACCGCGAGTGAAATAATGAAACAATTTCATGCCTACCTAATTCACTTTTGGTATGTAATAAAATAATTTTTTAACATTAATGTAATGGTACTTGAGAAAACGTTATTTATCCCTAATATAATAACTTACAAATTCAAACACTAGAATAGTTCCTCAGGATTGAACTGCACATTTGAAACTCCGAAATTTTCTAAGTTTTCCCCCTCCAAAGGAGCTCCCATGTTTTCGCTTCCTTGGTGACTCAAACTCACAACCTCAAGATTGGAAGTAGAGAGAGCTTACCATCCGAGCAAACCCTTCTTGTCTTGATAATCACCTTGTAACTTTTTATACATTTTCCTGATAGAGAAAATTGTGTTATCTGCTGAACCTCATCCATATCTGAATTTTCAAAGTGTTTAACTTCCTAGCTTCGAAAATATTTTAACCATCCAAGTAGCTTGTCTGGGATTACTTTTATTCTACTAGTTGAATACCAAATCATCAAACTTTGCCAAATCATTGGTTAACTAAAATAATTTGAGAAATCAAATATAGAAAATCACGGTGTAACACCACTCATATGCAGAGGCGGATCTAGAATTTAAAGGTTGTGGGTTCCTAACTTATAATTTTTACCACTAGATCAATAACACACTTTGTTTGTGGGTTGCCAACTTATAATTCTTATATATTTACTAGTTTTTTCAATATAAATTCAAGAATCGTACGAAAGTTAGTGGATTCCAGGAACCTACACGTTTAACTCTACATCCGCCCCTCCTCATAAGGCTATACTGCTCTTTAAATTAGAATGTACGATTGAACAAATCTCACAATTTGCACTCAAATCAATTGGTGGGTTAACAAAAAAGTAAACAAGACTTAGTATTTGGAATAACATGCGCATACAAAGACTCACCACGGATAATTAATTAATTAATTAAGGGAAAAGGCTCAAATATGCCACTGAATTATCAGAAATAACTCATTTATGTCATCTGTTAAAAGTTGAGCTCATTCATACGATCGCCGTAACAAAACTGGCCCATCCATGCGATTACTTTTAACAGC
>NC_061113.1:205293209-205355268 GCF_002878395.1 Capsicum annuum | reverse complement strand
TATATATATATATATATATATATATATATATATTTTAAAATATACATTAATTTATTTTATACTCCCATACAAATATATACTCCCATGTTATCTAACTTATCAAAAATATATTGGATTTACTTTTATTTTTATATATGCCAACTGGCCTTAGACTATATTATACAAATTCCATGTCATCTTCGTTTTATTCTTTCTTCTTAGATATTTTATTTCATTAAAGATAAAAGAACAATACAATTTTGGAATTAATCAATTCATTGAATTAAGTATATAATAAAATGATAAAGACTATACATACATAATACTTGTGAGTTGTAACTTGCATGCATGACTTATATATTGTTTTTATCCAATTTCTAATTAGGGTTGGACCACTTAAAATTAATTATATAAGGATATAAAACTATGACGTCTCACCAATTTTTATGTAACTATATCATTAAATTAAATTGTAATTTAAGAAAAATATAATTATAATTTAGACAAATATTCTACCTCCCATGATTAATGTTGATTATCAAATAATTATCTTAATATATGATTGTGTCAAAACATTAAACGACATATTAAAAAAGATGAAAGAGAGCAGTATAATGAGTGTTTGAGAGAACAACGTCCCACATGAAAAGTAAAAAAGAAATGAAATTATTTATAAAATGTCGGATATTTAAGGTTTCTTGAAAAAAAAATGTCAATTTGGTTCAAAGCGAATGATATCATACAATATTAAAAGTATTTTATGGTAATTAATTAGCACAATAATTGATATCAACGCCACTGTACTGAAATTTTTGCAGGATGGGTATGAGGATGATAGAGTGACGACATGAGACGTATTGTCTTATTGTCTTTTCTTGTCTATGGATCAATTTACTATATTTGAGCACAATTTTAAGCCGCATACAACAAAAAAAAAAGTCGATAAGCTTGGTAACTATAAATACTCGGATGATATGAGGCGATACACAAATAATCTTAAAATTAACTCATTAACAGTAATTAATCAAGTAAAACTTAGTTTAAAGGGAGATGATCATATTATTGATTCGTATTGTGAACAGAGTCACACGTGAAAGCTAGAAAAGGAAAAAAAAAGCTATTGATATGGAGCAATATAAAAATAATCTCAAATTTTAAAAGCATAGATCAAACTAATTTTTAATGGATCAAAAAGTTGGGTAGATTCTTTTTAATGCATCAAACAAAATTATTTTTTTAAAAAAAATTAAAAAAATTTAAATAAATGACGTGGACCTCTAATATTTTGCCACGTGGCAAAGCTGTTTTCTAAAAATCGGCTGTTAAAAGTAATGGCATGGATGAACCAATTTTGTAATGGCGGTGGCATGAATGAGCCCAACTTTTAACGGATGGCATAAATAAGCCATTTCTGATAGTTCAGTGGCATATTTGAGTTTTTTTCCATTAATTAATGCTTTGTGATTTGATTTGAAATTCAACGTAGACGTCTAAGAGAAGTAGAAAATGTCTTCTAGATATCACACTATATTAGAGCTCCCAAAGTGCATGTAGGATTAAGCAGAGACAGTAGCAGGGCAACTCTTCTTTGGCATGTCAGGTGTGGAGAGTATGTGAAGTGGCCGAGTCACTATACATATATAACTGCATGCCAATAGAGAATAGCCTTATCACTATTTCTCTTATTATTGTTGGAAAAAAATACTATAATATTGATATCGGATAGGAATTAATAATAGTAAGAAAGTTATCACAAACACTGTGTCGTGGCAAGCCACTTCCTTGAAAGCGATTTTGGCCTGACTCTGGTGCAAATACTTCTAACCGGTCGCTCCCCAAGGTTCCACAGCTACTTCTAAACACGTTCACTCGTGGCTGGAAGTTTGGAGGTTGCCTAAACCAATTGCCCAAGAGTTGAAAAGAATAGGAAGCCAAGACTAAAATAGAGAATTGATGAGGGAGAGAGTAATTTGTTTTCTATATTTTCTGCATCTTTAGTTCTCAAATGATACTCCTTAAATAGCTATACCATTTACGTTTCATCCATCAATAGAGTGAATGAAAACAAACAGAGTTAATGTACATAAATTAACATTACTCTTAAATTAATGACAAAGTCATACTGTCTAGTAACTTTCAAGACTTGTGAATATCTCTTCATTAATCATCATTTAAATGAATGTACATTTATGAAGTAGTAACTTTCCCACCCTATATGACTTACGGATGTTTACACATATTCATTACATAAAGTTAAAAGAGTTTTAATCTTTGCATTAATTAAGAAGGAATTATCGTTCAATCCCCCGCTAATGCAAAGATAAAGAATGGATTAATTTTTGGGCAAAAGAAAATAACATGTACTTAAGCATCAATATCTTTCGATTTCAATTGACACGCAGTGATGTGAGGCAACAACAAATATTCAAAAAGTGAAGTGCTCTTGAACTAGATGGACATAAGTTGAGACTCCCACAACACATACCATATCCTTGATTTTAAGCAAACTCCACGATACTCATAAAGTGCTTTTATGGTTATGCATACAAACCTTGGGTTTCATGAGTGCTCTAGAAAGACAACCCAAGTCTTTCATAAAAAGGTGACCAACCTTTTTACTCACATAGGTGATCCATCAAGTCTATCTCATAGACCACCTAAAGGCTATGGATCATTAAGAGCAAAAATAAGCTCAACCTTATAATACACTACCTTACGCCATAGGGATAGGATATGTAGTGTTTATTGACAGCCTATATGGCTTCGTTTGACCACAAATGAGTATCCACCATATTACCTCAATCCATAGGCTTAGCCCCACCCCCCTCGACGATTCAAGGGCCATTTTCCTTGTCAAACCCTTGGTCATAGGATCCACCAAATTTCTTTCGAATCTTACATATTCCAAGAAAATAATACCATGTTTCAACAATTGTTTAATTGCACCATGTCTGATGCAAATATGTCTCTTTTTACCATTGTATGCACTATTTTTAGCAATCTCAATTGCCGCCTATGAGTCACAATGTTAAGAGACTGATGACATTTTTCTTCCCCATAAAGGCACATCTGTCAAAAGATTTCTCAGCCACTCAGCTTCTTGCCCTGCCAACTCGAGAGAAATGAATTCAGATTCCATAGTAGAACGTGTTATACAAGTCTGCTTTGAAGACTTCTGTGAAATAGCACCTGCACCCAAAGTAAACACATAGCCACTGGTAGAGCTAACTTCATCATTGTCAGTCACCCAATTTGCATCACAAAAACCTTCTAAAACAGCAGGAAATTGATTAGAATGCAAACACCAATCCATAGTACCTTAATAAGCGATGAAGAGCATGCCAATGTTCATTACTGGGATTATGAGTCTATCTACTCAATCTACTAACAACATAAGCTATATAAGATCGAGTATAGTTCATGATAAACATTACACTCTCAATTATTTTAACATATTCAGTTTGAGAACACTGAAATCTTTATTTTTTTTTAAGTGTATGCTAGGATCATAAGGAGTTCTCATTGAAACTACATCAAAATAATTAAACCTTTTCAACATTTTTTCAATATAATGAGACTAACACAAGGAGAAACTATTAACATTTCTTTTGATTTTTATCCCTAAAATCACATCAGCTTCTCCAAGGTCTTTCATTTAAAATTTAGAAAATAAAAATTTCTTAGTCTCATTTACAACATTCACATTATGGCCAAAGATTAACATGTCATCCACATATAAACATATAATCACACAATCCGATCCTATTATTTTAGAATAAACACAGGTATCAGATAAATTGACAACAAAACCATTATCCATTAATGTGAAATTAATCTTTTCATACCACTGCTTAGATGCCTGCTTAAGTCCATATAAAGACTTTCTCAATTTGTATATTTTATCCTCTTGTCCTGGGACCACAAAACCCTCAGGTTGAGTCATATAGATCTGTTCCTCTAAATCACCATTTAAAAATGCAGTTTTGACATCCATTTGGTGTACCACTAAACTGTGAATAGCAGCTAGAGAAATAAGAGTTCTAACGGTTGTTATTTTAGTCACAGGAGAATAAGTATCAAAATAATCAACACCTTTCTTTTGGTTAAAACCCCTAATCACAAGTCTAGCCTTATATTTATCAATTGTACCATCAGACCTCAATTTTTCTTAAATATCCACTTTCTACTTATAGGTTTACAACCTTTAGGCAAATCATACAAGTCCCACGTGTGATTAGAGACTATAAAGTCTAATTCACTTTTAATAGCCTTTTTTCAAAATATTGCATCTATTGAACTCATTGCTTCATCATAAGTTTTAGGGTCTTCTTCTATTAAGTAGATAAACACTAATTCCTCATTTAAAGTATCAATATCAAAACTCTCAGTTAGGAAGGTAGTAATAAAATCAGGACCAAAACTAGTCTTAATTCTATGTTTTTTACTCCTTCTAAATTCATTTTCATGCTCATTAGCAATATCATCAGAAGCAGGCATAATATAAGAGTTAACAGACATAGATACAAAAGTATTATTTTGCACATCACTAGGCACATCATTTTTCAAAAGAAAAACATGCTCAAAAAATTCCGCATCTCTAGATTCACAAATAGAATAATCATTTAATGACATAAATCTATATGCAACACTATTTCGAGCATAACCAATAAAGACAGTATCAAAGGTCTTAGAACCTACATTTACTCATTTAAAATCAGGCAGACCAACTTTAGCCAAACACCCCCACACTTTCAGAAATTTCAAGTTAGGGGCAAATTCTTTCCATAGCTCATACGAGATCTTGTCTAACTTATTATGAGGGACTTTATTAAGAATATAGCATGCAGACAATACATCATCCCCCCTACATATATTCAGGTAGACCTGAGCTTAAGAGCATAGAATTTATCATTTCCTTAAGAGTTCTATTCTTTCGTTCAGCTACACCAATTTGTTGGGGAGTATAAGGAGCACTAAACTCATAGATAATACCATTTTTCTCAAGAAAATCTTCTAGAGTTGTAGTAATATATTCACCACTCCTGTCAGATCTAAATCCCTTGATTTTTCTGTCTAATTGATTTTCTACTTCTGCTTTAAATTTTAAAAACATGCTTTCAGCCTCATCTTTAGACTTAAGGAGGTATACCTTAGTGTACCTAGAAAAATCATCAACAAAAGTAATGTAATACTTCTTTCCACCTTTACTAATAGTGTTCTTAAAATCTGCTAAGTCTGAATGTACTAGTTAAAGTAATTCGGTCTTTCTACTAGTAACATATTTAAAAGGTTTCTTGGCATACTTTGCTTCTACACATACAAGACATTTAGAAATATCATCAATATTTACTGTAGGAATTAATTCCATTTTTCTAAGTCTTTTAATAGAAGCAATATTAACATGACCTAGCCTACCATGCCATAAATTAATAGACTCAGTAATATAAGCAAAATTAGGGATATTTGCATAATTGACAATCTCTTGATCAATGTTCAGTACAAATAAGCCCCCACTAAGGTATCCCTTCCCAACAAAGTTTCCTCCATAAGACATAATTATTTTATCAGCTTTAAAAATAAGTTTAAGGCCTACTTTGTTGAGAAGTGCTCCAGAAATCAAGTTTCTACAGAGCGAGGGAACATACAAAACATTGTTCAAGGATAATATTTTTTCAAAAGTTAATTTAACTAAAATTTTTCCGTTACCCAAAACTCCAACAGTAGTGGAGTTACTCATGTAGACACACTCGCCATTGGTGGATTCCTCAAAGTCATGGAATAACTCTTTGTTGGTGCAGAAATGCCTTGAGGCTCCTGTGTCCAATACCCACTCAGTATTGTTAGACATCAAGTTCGTCTCGATGACTACTGCCGCAATCACGTCATTATTCTCAACAAGATAAACTTGGACATTATTTTGTTCCCCCTATTTTGAGTTTTGCAAACTATCCCATATTTCTTTAGTAGATTTGTTAGTAAAAATAAATCAAATAAAGTATTAGTCATATGACTTAATAAATACCCTTTAGCATTTATGTTATTCTTTTTAATCTTATTTTTATCAAATTCATCAACAATCATAACAGTATTAGAACCAATAATGATGTTAGAACCATCATTAAATAAAATATAATCAACTTCTAATTGTTCTAAGAAAATAAGAAGTTTTTGTGATCAACTTTTAAAATTATTTTTGGTCAATGGCTCAATTTTTGAAAAAATAGGAAAAATTTTGTTCAAATAAATAGTCATTTATCAATATTGTATGTAAGAAAATTGCTTTCAAACTGTTGGAAAAAATGCTGCAATATTGATATTGGATAGGAATTAATAATAGTAAGAAATTTATCACAAACACTGTGTCATGGCAAGTCACTGCCTTGAAAGCAATTTCGGCCCGACTTCGGTGCAAATATTTCTAGCTGGTAGCTCCCCAAGGTTCCACAGCTACTTCCAAATACGTGCACTCATAACTGGAAGTTTGGAGGTTGCCTAAACCAATTGCCCAAGAGTTGAAAAGAATAGGAAGCCAAGACTAAAATAGAGAATTGATGAGGGAGAGAGTAATTTGTTTTCTATATTTTGTGCATCTTTAGTTCTCAAATGATACTCCTTAAATAGTTATACCATTTACGTTTCATCTATCAATAGAGTGAATGAAGACAAATAGAGTTAATGTACATAAATTAACATTACTCTTAAATTAATGATAAAGTCATAATGTCTAGTAACTTTCAAGACTTGCGAATGTCTCTTCATTAATCATCATTTAAATGAATATACATTTATGAAGTAGTAACTCTCCCATCCTATATGACTTACTGATGTTTACACATATTTATTACAAAGAGTTAAAAGAGTTTCAATCTTTGCATTAATTAAGAATGAATTATCCTTCAATTATCATTCGTTAGCTCGCCGTTCTCATTTTTCTACTTCTAGTTCATTACAAAAAAATAGTTCCAAGATTTTATAGAATGTTTCTTCTCACTCTGAGAGACGGTATAAACCTTTAGACAATTATCTTATCCTTCCATTTTTATGTCGTGTAGCCTGTGGATATCTTCTTTCATTAGGGGATTGCTTTTTCTAGGGTCACAAAATGAGAACTTTCTAGTCCTTTACAACTTTATTTCCTGAAAGCAACTCCTTTAGAAACATTTTCATCGGATTCCCTCAGAAAATAAAGTTGCTGAAAGGAGATGCTGCATGATTTTATGCCTTTGAAATTTGTGTTATTTGACTCGAAGACCTTCAAACAACATATCCTTTTATCATATTCCTTATTTTTTTGTTCTTTGTTTTTTCAATTATATTTCTATGTTACTGAATATTTTTCTGTTCCTTTTTGTTTTCAATTATATTTCTATGTTACGTTTTCCAATTTCATTTTCTTTTGTTCATGTGGCTTTCCGATTTTCCTAATTCCACTCTTGCTTATGTTACTAAACTTTAACATTCCAACTCTTTTAGAGAGCAGGGAATAAAGAGTAATGCTTCCTTTGTCTGATAATTAGATATAATAAAAGTTTGAAAAGATGGAGCTTGTTGACTTCTCTCATTACTCAAGTGTGTCATCATTTGTTACACATCTGAAGCAGAACAACTGCAGTAGAATATATCAATCCTGATGAAATATAGAGTGAATTTGAATGTGTTAGTGGCACAATAACAAACTGTTAAGCCAATAACAAACTGTTAAGCCAATTAGTTGAGAGCCAAGACAGGAGTCCGTTAGAGTTTGTTGTAATAGCTGTCATACCAGTTGTCAATGAGCTGTAATTTTAGAAGCATAGCACTCATAGAATGAGGGATACAGATCTATAAATAGAACTTGTACTGCATAATCGGCTAAACAAAACAAAATAAAAATATCTTCTCTTATTTTCAATTCTAGAATCGGCTAAGCAAAACAAAATAAAAATATCTTCTCTTATTTTCAATTCTCTCTGCACATTTCTTTGCTGTAGCTGTAGTTCTTCAATGGAAGCTTAGATTTGCTTCATTATACTCAGAAAATTGAATACAAAGTTCAATTCTGAATGTTATATAAGAAAACATGCGTTAATTGGTAAATTTCTTCTCGGCAGATAAACAATTACCAATTGAGCATTTTAGTTTCTTCCACCAGTGCCGAATGCTTCTCACACAAAATGACAGTTATAAAATATTTATAATATAGTAATCCTATGTCATTTAATTAAAAAAACACTAGAGCAACTTCCTCCATGAATAAGAGACTAAAAAAAAAAACTAAAATGCATAAATTGCAAGAGGCTGAGTAATATATATACAGAAGTTGATAATTTTTATGAACTAGTTTTTAGATACCTATAAAAGTTAACAACCAAATTCCTTCACCTCACTACTGCATAGATATAATATGGTGGACATTCATGAAAGCTCTATTGTTAGAATACTATACTAATGTCTCTGCAGTGATCTGCTTCTCCAAATAAAGAACACTCGAGAGAACTCAAATTTGTGTGCATCTCAATATATGAACATCAGAATCAAGTCTTTAACCAAAAAGAACAATTAGTGGTTCCTTCAACAATTTGTGAGTCGTATTCAAAATCATTTCATTTGGCATCTTTTCTTATTAGAAATTATAGAAACCTCAGAGAAGTAGACAATTATTCCAAATAGTTGTTTTCATAGTTTGGCTCTTGAATTGTCCACCCGGCCACTTTGTTTATCAACTGCTGGAAATAGATAGCTGTATCACTACCATACCACATGTGTTGAAAGGTGTAAAAATATTTTAAACTGCCACAACTAGTTAATTAGTTAGTGTGATATGCAAATTGGAATGAATGACGACATTTTTGAATAATATGAGAGAACTCAAAAAGCGCCATTGAACTTTTATTTTGTCTAACACTTTCACTTAATCAATTTTGTTTCCCCACTTCTGAAAGACTTGGGATCTGAAAAATATACTAGCAAAAATTTACTAGTCTAATAAAGTGAGACTCGCACTAGAAAATCAAAAAGCCACATGAAAGAAGAAATGACCCTACATAGAAATACCGATATGGAAAAAAGAAGAGAAAATGAGGAATATAACGAAGGATATACTGTAAAAGAGTCGAGCGACACACCTTATTGTCACAAAAAACTCCTAATTAAGTGAGATTGGCACTCAAAAATCGAAAAGCCACAAAAGAAACGATAAAGGGATACAAAAGTCCCCATTTTCTGACCCTAGAAAAAGTAAGATGATATATCGACAGGCCGAACAACATTGAAATGGCAGGATATGCTGATTCTCCATGGGTTTATACCGTCTCTTTTACAATGAAGGAATGATCTATATAAGCTTGGAAGGCTCTGTTGTGATGAAGCAGAAGTCAAAAAATGAACAAAAAGAGAATCGGTGAATTAAAATATATTCTTGAATTTATAAGGGAAACAGTGATAGGGCTACTCTCCGGGGAATAATTGGCAAAGAAGAACACTCCAAATCTAATTTGCCAACTACCCACTTAATTCTTTTTTGATTTATTTTTTAGGTTTAGGGTGTAAAAAGTAGGAAAAAATGGAAAAAGTGAAAAAAGTGGGGCCCACACGTGGGCCAAGGGACCAATTCATCATTTTTATAACTTTACAAATTTAATATAATACACCTAACACCATCCTCCACTTATTTCAATATTAAAAAAAATCTATCCTCTCTCTCCAATTCCCAACTCTTGCTTTTGAAACTACTTCTTCCAAAAATGTCATTTTCGTTTCGTCTTCTTCTCCAGCTACTAAGGGGTCGTTGTTGCTTCACAAGGTTAGTTAAAATCAAGTTTTGATCATTTCTAGATCCATTTAAATGATTTTTTTTGCTAATCGATTCGTAGTGATGTAGGAATTTTTTTTTTTGAATTTGGTGTTTTGGTTTAGTCGTGATTTTTTTTAGCAACGAAGTGTTGGATGGTGGGATAATTGTTCTTTGAAGAGTTATTTTGGCATTTTGATTTGAACAATGACCTGTTTCTGTTCGTAAACCCGCGGTCTATCCATAGACCCGTGGTCTATAAAATGAGAATGCCCTGGATTGAAATCAATTTTAAGACGTATGAAATTCTTTTAAAACATGATTTCTAATTAGTTTGATTAGGTGCACTAGTTTAATTAGGTGGACTAGTTTGATTTTTAGCAATTGTTGTGTTTTGATATTGCATGTTGGATTTTGGTTCAGTTATTATATGTTTGTGTAGTGAACTGTTTAATGGTAGGGTGTTTGTTAACTTTTTTTGGGGGGCTTTCATTTGAGCATTGAGTTATTTCTGCTGATAGACTTGTGGTCTATGAACTGAAAATAGGAGATTTGTTCTTCAGGTGTAGATTGAGTTGAAAATGGATAAAAAAATTATCATTCCTAAACGCAAAGCCGATACCGCTAGTAGCAGTAGAAAAAGAAGAGTTGAGATAGTTGGAAATGTCTCAAAAAGGAAAAAAATTAAAGAGTCGGTGTTTAAATCAGATTCAAAGTTAAAGCAGATAAGCGACTACGTCGATTCTAGTGAAGATGTTGCCAAGAGGAATGTCAGTGGTGACAGTGAAGAGAGCGAGAGAAGTGGGAGTAATAGTGATGATAGGGATAATGATTCCTTGTCCGTGCCATATCTTTCAAGGTGTATTTCCGTGGAGCGGTATGACCTTCGAACGATAATTGACGAGGTCGAATCTTTCTCGGCAAAGATATCAGTCAGAACAAGAATGGTTGCTTATCGAGAATTTAAGCAAGTTCTTGTTGACCATGAAGTAAAGAAAATATTCTAGCGGTCCTATTTTGGACACCTGAGAAACCTTCCGGAACATCTCAAGTTCAACGGGCAGTTGGTCCATTATTTGTTGTTATGACACGTCAGGATTAATAAGATGCGTCATGAGATGTGGTTCTGCGTTAACAACAAGCCTGCCTATTTTGGTTTGAAAGAGTTTTATTTGATCACGGGGCTGAACTGCTCATCATACCCTAGTGAATAAAAAATAAAGAAGGTGTTAGCAAAGGGGGACAATTTTTATTTTAAGGAAACAAAAAATAAAAACATCATAACGGCCAACTTGTTACACCTGATTAGAGGGAATAAGCTGAATGAGGACCAGAAGTTCAAGTGATGTCTACTGTGGTTCTTGCACACCATGTTGCTTGCAAAAGATTCGACGAAGGTCGTCGACACATAACTAATTCAAATAGTCGATTCGTTGAGTTTCTTCGAGAAGTATCCGTGGGGGAAAGAGACATTTCAACTGACCATGGGCTATCTAAAGAATAAAAGTGACCTGAAGAAGCAAAAAGAAGTATTTGATGAAAAACAGAAGGCATCCTATGCTCTATTCGGATTTTCCTGGGCATTCATAGTATCTACCATAAACTCTTCAGTGAGTTTATCGTAGATTCTCATTTTATTTATACTCTGTCATAGACTCTGAGTTATTTTTTGCACTGCTATACTACTTACAGATTTGGATCTATGAGGCCTTTCCTCATCTTGGAGAATTTGATGGAAAATCAATAGTTGAGCCCTTTCCCATTCCCCGCATCCTCAGGTGTCATACTACAAAAAGTGATAAGATAATCGAAGGCGACCCATTCAAGTATAAAGAAAAAGTTACCGAGGTATGAACTTATTTTCTATTATGCAATAATACTACCATTGTATGTAATGCTATGTAATTGTTAATTGATAATTTGTAGAATGTGAACCCGTATATCATCCCTACTATTCGTGAGACGAAAATGGATTACATGATTACGTTTGAGCCATATACGGACGAGGTGAAGAATAACGTCCTTGATGACTTGAAGAAAGAGTTAGAAAAGGTGATTGTCCTTACTTTAAATGAGGACGTAATGATGACGGGGATTTGGGTGGTAACTCCATTAGAGTATGCATTGGTGATGATGATTCTCTGAGTACCTCCAAAGATGCAGCGGGAACCTCATCTCTCAGAGATCTTTATAAGCATGTTGTTGCGCTTGAGCAAGTGGTGTTGGATATTGCTGCCTATATCAGAGAGAAAAGAATGAAGAAAAAGGAAAAGGATGAGCGACAACATGAGCAAGGTAACTTCATTCAAAAATTGATGTTGTCAATAAATTTTCAGCTTTAAATATCAGTAACACTTTGTAATATGATGATACAATGCATGTGGACCTTCGTGAATCGGAGAAGAATGAAGAAGGAGAAAAAAGAGCAAAATAAATGAGTTGGCCGTTGATATGGTAGAGAGGAAAAAGAAGAAGAAAAGAAGGATGATGAAGAAGATAAGAGCCAAGAAGAATGTGGAAAAGTAGCAGCTGCAGAAACAGAAAAAGAAGTGGCAGCAGATGAACAAGAAGGCGAGGAAAAAGAAAAAACCTATTGAAGAATAGGCTGACAAAGCTGACCAAGAAGAAGTTGAGAAAGAAATAGCAGGTGAACGAAAAGCAGAAGCTGAGGAAGAAACAACTGCTGTAGGTGAAGAAAGAGAAGGAGGTGTGGAATAAAAGGAAAATAAAGAAGCACCAGCTGCTGCACATGTTAAAAAAGAAGGAGAAGGTGAGAATAAAGAAGCGGGTGCAACTGTTGAGAAAAAAAGAGTTGAAACTGACCAAAAAGATGTGGTCATAGACATTATTGATGAAATCAACAGTAACACTTGTGTTGATGAGGAACTTAGGGAAAAAGACATTTGAATCCTAAGCGATTCAATGTGTTTTTGAATCATGGTTGTTATGATATGATAATTTTTTTTATTTCACAAATATTAACGTTGTAGGATCTGGTGGTAAGATATGACAATTATTCTTTTATTCTATGCAACCTGTTATGATTCTGCACTGAATCTGTTTCTTTCAAATTGATTTGTGGCATGAAATTTGAATATGCATGGTGGGGTCATAGTTGGTACATTGTATGCTTGATATCATAGAATACATACTTAATATTTCATATACCGTATGCATAGTCTATCATTACCCTGCTGGTCGAATTGAAGTTGACGTGTCATTTTATCGACAATGATTCTATCAAAAATAGTATTAACATTATAGAAAAATAGAACTATTAATATTTATTCAATATCACTACATCCATGTTACACTTTTTCAAAGAACGAATACTAGCATTATAGCACATAATATTATTTTTAGGACATTCTCCCTTTCTTCAGCCAAAATCAATTTTTGTTTTAGTTGATTACTCTCTATTTGGGTGTCATGTAGCAATATTTTAAAGTGATCCCTCTGTTGTTCAGCTTCTTTGAACAAAGTCATGAGAAAATTTTTATTTTCTTCGCATTGTTGAAGCCTTTGTAGTAGATTAAATTTTGTCAAGCCTTGAAAATTTGATGTCTCAAGTCCCAAACTCAACGTTGACGGACTGGTTGTAGGAGATAGCTCATCAAGCCATTTAAAAAACGAGCATGCGTCATTATCCTAGGAAAAAAAATAATAATTACATAATGATTAACTTAACTTTTTAAAAAAAAAAAACACAGAGCTCACCTTCGCAATTGCACAATTATAAAATTTGCGACCTATTTTTGAATTCGTGTGTGACGTCCTCAAGACAGCTGCATTCCCACAATGACAAATTAGAGTATTTTTAGAATTGGATGTTTAAGATGCTTGAGACATTGTAGAATTTTTTAAAATAAAACAAAGTGAATGAAATAAAATAATGAGGGATGAACACCTTATATATGAAGTAAAAACAAAGTGTTAACATTGATGGCTTACAAAAAGTAGCCGTTTATTACCGTTGGAAAAGTAATTTTTCTTTTTTGAACTGGTGGTGACACTTAATAGACCGTCGTAGATCATGACCTATGTCAGCCATCGATTTATCTGGTCTACCGTAGACTTACACCTTTAGTAGTGCATCGATTGATATCCTGGTTATGCGTAGACTACGGTGATGTATGTACACTTCTATAGACCATCACTTGGATATATTTAAAAAATGAATATATAAATTAAAAATAATTTAAATAGATAATTATATGTTTTGTGGATGGTGGAAAAAATAATTAAATTAAAAATAATTTAAATAGATAATGACATGTTTTGGGGCTGGTGGAAGAAAATAATTTAATTAAAAAAGATTTAAATAGATAATCTTGGAGTGGTGGTGACACTTAATAGACCATCGTAGATCATAACCTATGTCAGCCATCGATTAGTCTGGTCTACCGTAGACTTACACCTTTAGTAGTGCATCGATTGATATCATGATTATGCGTAGACCACGGTAATCTATGAACACTGTTATAGACCATCACTTGAATGTAGTTAAAAAAAAAAATTAAAAATAAATGTAGTATGGATTTTTACATATGTGGAGGAGTGTAAACAAGCCACATAATCATATTAGAGCTTAAACAAATTAAGGGGGGTGAATTAAGGAGTATGTGGATAGGTAGTGGTTGAATGTTCAATATCCTAAGAGTAATATTTGTCAAAGCACAAGTATGTATTGGAGATGATGATTGTTCTACCACTATCAATTCCACACACTCTTTTGATTTAGGGTGATGATGGAAGGAGTATGCGGAATGTGTAGTCATCAAATACAATACATATCCTTAAAGCATACTTGTGCTTTGACAAACATTACTCTTACGATATTGAACATTCAACTACTACCCATCCACACACTCCTTAATTCACCCTCCTAATTTGTTTAAGCTCTAATATGATTATGTGACTTGTTTACACTCCTTCACATGCGTAGAAATCCACACTACATTTATTTTTTAACTACATCCAAGTGATGGTCTATAACAGTGTACATAGATTACCGTGGCCTACGCATAATCATGATATCAAGCGATGCACTACTAAAGGTGTAAGTCTACGGTAGACCAGACTAATCGATGGCTAACATAGGTCATGATCTACGACGGTCTATTAAGTGTCACCACCACTTCAAGATTATCTATTTAAATCTTCTTTAATTAAATTACTTTCTTCCACTAGCCCCAAAACATGTCATTATCTATTTAAATTATTTTTAATTTAATTATTTTCTTCCACCAGCCACAAAACACGTGATAATCTGTTTAATTTTTTTTAATTAAATTATTTTCTTCCACCAGCCCCAAAATATATTATTCTTTGTATTAATTTAACCGATGACCCATCGATTCACATGGTCTACGATCGAATGATATGTCCAGTTGAGGAAGGACTGAGTATACGATTGATTATAGACTATATATTTTTACTCTTCCAAAAATTATTCATGCTAAGCTGCAGAACTGTAATTTGAACAAGGCATACATATTTAATTCGAGTTTTTGTCTGTACAGAAGAATAACCGCCACATAAAAAATAAGGGATCACAACAAAGATGGTAAAGACAATGTTAAAACAAATTAAAACATACTTATATTAAACTTGTTCATTGCATTATATAATAATATTTACAGCAAAAAGAGGAAAATAGAAGAAGCTTTCTTCAAACAAGATCTTACAAAAAAGCTTTTTCAGCAATGAACCAACCAAAAAAACTTAAAAACATAAACTAAAATAACAAAGTAAACTAAATTATGGGGATGGTGGGAGGAGGGTGATGTAGTCGTTGCCGTCCATTTCAAGACGCTCTAAAATTACTCGGAGCAAACGAGCAATTCGGTGGATCTCACGCTCCAAGTACTGTCGATCTTCTCTCAGTCCATTGAAAAGACAGTCAAAGTCATTTCGAAAAAGCAGTAGATCATAGTGACAAGGGGGGACTCGTCTGGTTAGGCGAAGGACAATCCTACGATCAGGCATGATTTTAGTTTTGGGTGAAGAAGAAGAAGAAGAGGGCTTTTGATATTTTGGGTTTAGGGACAAGTGAAGGGTTACGTAGAAATAGGTCCTGTACTTATAAACCTATAGATGACATCCTTTCATATGTCCACCCAATGGTCAGTCGACGTGTTTAAGAAGAGAAAATGCATGGTTTGCGTATACCAGGGGTTTTTCTCTTGAACAGAAGTTTTTTTGCAGCTTTTCATTAAATGGGAATGGGAAACAAGGGAAATCATAATTCATTGCATCGATTGGAGAGATAAGGTGGGAAAATGACCAAGATAGCGTGTTAGATGAGGAATAATATAACCAATACATAATATTTTGTAGACCTTGGGAAATATACACCATAGACATTACGTAGTCTACAGTAGACAACGATTTAGTTCTATTACAACTGAAGGTTAAAATCTATAGAAATACACATTTAGCCACCAAAACAGTAGCTTTACAACTAAAGCTAAAAAAAAGCCTATTTATGATTTGATAGTCATTCTACACTTGGTTCTTTTGTGCCCGAATTTCTTGTATATTAAACACCTATTTCTCCTTTTGGACTTGAATTTCTCACCGACGCCCTTAGTGCGCTTGAATTTCTTCCTTTCGAGTTTGGGATCATAAGAGGGTGGAGAAATTTTAGTGTCTAGCAATTCCTGTGACACAATCCATTTGGCCTCCGGAGGAACAACGTTAATTGCTTCTGAGTATGTGAGGAGGTAACTTTCATCTTTATAAATTGGCAAAGAGTAGTCATAGATGGAGTTACCATAACCATCCCCATCGCCATACTTTGCTCGTAAAGCTACCATCGCATGTTCGCACGGTATTTTCACCAAGTCAAATTTCTGACAAAAACAACTCCTCTTCAAGAGATTCGCAGTAACGCCGTTGCAGAACACCGTGTACTAGTCGAGAACCCCGTTTGGATTAATCACATACAAGGAATCGCTCGCGTTCTTATTATCCCTTAGGATCCTTTCCGCATAAGGCACAAATATGTTCTCTTTACCATCGACAAAGGCACGCTGTTCCCTAAATTTTTCACTGAATCTTTTAGCAATTGAATTGATTATGTACGACATGAGGTACTCATGTTCGTCCATCAAAATCGAGTTGAGCGACTCGGCAATGTTTGTGGTCATCACGTCGTACCTATTGCCCGGAAAGTGTGCTCTACTCCATTTTTCAAACCCAAGCTCATTTTCAAGGACATATGCTACCTTGGGGCACTTACTCTTTAATTTCGTAAAATTATTGCTAAACTCATCAAAGGAATAAGCCTTCGCCATGGCATAGAATAGATAAAGATATTCTCCGCAGTGTTGATTTATGCGAAGATTTTCAGCGAGGTGCCTCATGCAAAGTCCGTGATGTTCACAATTGTATACATGGGAGAAGGAATTGGCCATGATAATGTATCTATCGGAGATGACACATAGATCTGGTTCATCTTCAATGATAGACTTTAGCTTCTGGAAGAAGAAGAAGGTCCAAGAAGCATCCTTCTTTTTATTGATAATACAAAAGGCAATCGAAAAAATATGATTTTCAGTGTCCTTTGTAATGGAACTCAATAGAATGTCCTCGTACTTGCCATATAAATGTGTGCCATCGATGATAATTACCTTTCTCATGTGGGCATATCCCCGTATGCAAGCTCCGAATGCTAAGAAGTAGTAAACAAATGATTCATCCATCCAATTTACCATGATAGAGTAAGAAGACCCGAGATTCAATAACTCCACCACATGGGAAAAAGTCGACAAGCAAGCATGTTCATGCTCTGGTGTCCACAAATGATGTTCTTCGAAATTACACTTCCTTTCCAACACATCCAATAGCTTGCGTTGCAACGCAACTCCATAAACATAATCCTTTGAATTTCTCTTATGCTTGGACCCTTACCATCCCGAAAATAATTTACGCATACTAAAATAATTAATTAGGATGAGACTTTCTTGTGCCTGCGGGTGACGTGTTTAATAGCGCACGTGTGCAACCCAACATACTTGTATATGTGAAATCTGTCTGAGGTCTCATACATTTTCACCCGCAACAACCAACCACAACCACGAGATAAGTATTTTGCCTTAATCAATTTCATGCAGCTCTTCTCTATATAATAATCAAAAGACTGCCTTACAGCTGCTGCGTCTAGTAGCATTTTCAGCTCTTTCTTATCGGCGAATGTTTCACCACAATAGAAATTGGTTCTGTCGAAGAAGGAGTGTCCTGGTTATGATGCCGTTCCACAGTCTTCTTCATCATCTTGCAAGTCCGATGAAAAGTCTTCCATATGCATAGAATTATCTTTCATATTAAATGGATAATCCTAGCATTCTCATAATCATTCAAATCATCATCGATCAAATCATCGTCGACTGTCGGGCGCTGCGGTGGGGGTGCTGATGAGTTCAACGATTCTTCAAAGGACCTCTCAATCATATTTATCCTCAAAATAGGCCTAAATCCATCTGCATTAGCATCCATTATGTACGTCAGCATACGTACATTGCTATTTATGATCGTAAGATTCACCTCTTTCCTCGAATGCATTAGATAACTAATAACCACGTCGCTCGGCGCGCAATCTAGATCCCCGCTCTGCATTACGCTTGCAACGAATTCATTGTTTGAACTGTTGCAGCGAACAGGAATGAAAATTGTCACCTTGGTAAATGATCTCCATTTTCAATATTTGGGAGTCTCCACCCATTCTCCCATGAAATCACCAGAAATGAGAACAAATTTTGCAATAGACATCCTAGAATTAATCTTTGATCGGTGATAGATTATACTTACGATCTATGTCAGGTTATATGCACGGTCTATGACTGACGATGACGGGTCGATGGCTAGGCAGATATCCATACAAAAACTTAAAATTGCAAATATTGCTTCTAATCAATGATTGTTGAGTTTATGGAATAGATAAATGAACTTGGAGTCGCTTGAGATGCTGTAATGCACTTTCTAAAGTGATTTTGAGTAGTGTGAGTGATTTAAAGCTTTTTAATAATGGTGGAAAATGTGTTTGAGAATATAGGAAATAAATGGGGTAACAATGGATGCAATGGACAAGCTTATGATATTTTTGGACTGATTTGCAGCTAATTGTCGAAAAATAACGCCGGAAAAGTAGCCAAAATTGGAGCTCTTTGGAGGAAAAAATAACCACCTTCTATTTTTAGCTTTTGGAATTTTTTTCAATATTTTTGGAAAACCTAGATATTTTTGTATATATAATGGTGGATGATGGAGTGGGTTGAAGTGTACTATTAGAAACTTGTGAGTGAATTTATTAAATTGGAAGTATTGGATTAAAGTAAATTATTATAAAAGTTGGGACTGAAATTGTTAAGTTGGAAAAGTTGATGGTGAGATGGAATTATATGGGTATTTGACCAATATTTTAAAACTTTTGGGTATTTGATAAAATAGTTTGGAAAAAGAGTTGTTTTGGCATACTTGCACTACTCTCTATTGGCATGTCATCACATATTTCAGCTGATATGCCAAAGGAGAGCTGCCATGTTACTATTTCTGCTTAATGTATTCTGATGCAATACTTGTTGAACCAACTGTTCACATACTGTATCCGCCACTGGTAAGTCACCATGTTCTTCTTGTGTTAGAAAAAAGAAGAAGAAGAGAGAAACAGTGATAGGGCTATTTTTTATTGGCGTGCAATTATTTATTCATCACATATTTCAGATGAAATGGCAAAGGAGAGTTGCCCTGTTACTGTTTCTGCTTGATGTTATAGCTATGTTGCAAAAGGTGTTTACATACTCTACCCACCACTGATGAGTCACGGTGAGCTGAAATTAAATTTCCAGCAGGGTGGCACAATGTAGTTGTTGCTACTATATATCTGTTGACCACAAGTGTAGATTGCAAGTAGGCATATTTTGAATAGTCCTACATCTGCATTATTCTGCATAAATATTCTTTTCCTCCATGATAGATCCAAACTCTATAAGACTAGTATAGTAGTATGGTATATTAATTGTTCAGCAAAGGTTCCTTGATGGTCTTGTATTAATTGTTGAAAAGATATAATCTTATTATTGTAACACTGATTGACAGAGCATTGCCAGTCTTGACAAAAATTAGGTGGTGATTATTGCTAAACGCATCAATGTGTTCAACGAGTTCTTAGGTGTTTGAGAGTTCTAGCCGTAATTCCTATTCTGCATATCTTTAACAGCTTTCCATTGATCTTCAATAGTGTTCTTCGGGTGGGTTATTTCATATATAACCAGTTACTTGAATCGTTACGGGTTGAGAGTTATACCTCTCAATCACAGAATTTACTGATAGTTACATGAATGAGTAGAACTTGTGTTTTCAATTGATGAGGATTGACCTCCTAATTTCACTATCTTTATTGAAGTGACTACAACAACAACATACTCAGTGTACTCTCACAAAGTGCGGTCGAGGGAGGGTAAGTGTTGTTAGGGTTTTTGCCTAATTTTCTTATCAAAATTAAGTTTTACTTTTTTTTGGAAGGAAAATAAAAGTAACCATAATTATTTTTACTTTTCCTTAAAGGAAAATATAAAACTTTTCTATATTTGGCTAACCTCTTTCTAAGAGGAAAGGTTTTGGATATCGATCCCCTTCTCATGTCATAACACACTAGGATCATAATATATTTAAAAAATTTTTGTTTAGGGGGAGATTTCTCCCAATAGGTTTTAGGTTTTTCAATTTTATTTTTAATATGTAGGCCGTTTGGCCAAATCATATCAATAATATAACTTTTAAGTATTGGTTTATGTGTCGTCTGAATTGTCATCTCATGATTTGCAAACTAATAGTTTCCGCATGACGTCATCTCGATTTCGAACCCAACAAGTGCATGCAGTCCATGTAGAGAGACTGTTTCCGATGGATCCCCAGCTTAGGACAAATAACACTATAACAAACAAACAACATAAAAACAAACAACAAAACCACTAGATGATAAAAGTTTCAAGACACCCATAGAGTAATACTATAAACTCTCTGTTCAAAATCACAAACATCACCAAAACATCATGACCAAGAAACTACAAGACCCGTACAAAACACTCCTCCGTACAAGTAAGAACACACTCCTACCCACTACCCTCTACCCTTATTTGCGTTCTCCTCACTTTCCTATCAAGGGTCATGTCCTCTGTAATTGCTCAAAAATATAATTTTCTCGTTTGAGACAAAATACAGATAAATTGATAAGAAAAACTGAAAATTATCAACCATCTCAGTTTCTTCAATAAACAAGTCCCTCGAGCAAAAATCTTTTGCCCGATATGCTAGTGTCACACAACTTATACTACATTGTTTTATTTTATTTATGAGTTCAAGTAATATGTATACTGTCATTGTAAAAAGTTTAGGATTTCAAGATTTACATTTTAAGGAGGCTCTTTGTATTTATCATTTGAATGACCTGTTATATAATTTAAAACTTAATTATCAGTTCAAACTCCAAAACAATTTCCTAGTGTTCCGAATTGCCAAAACTGATTCCAGGCCCATGGAAGTATGGGGATTTTGGCCCTGGCTGGCTCCTGGCTGCCACGCCCCGAGCTGATACCCTGGATGTGGCAGGCACATGACACTATCACTAGCACGAGCGAACCATCATGCATATCACATAAGCATACAACTAACATACATAAATATAGTGGAAAAATGAGTGAAGCATAAACATGTTTCTTTGAAGAAAAGGATTTCATCAACATTAATACAAAAAATAATATAATGTTTTAAGAAAATAGATTTGCCATGAAAACCAAAGACTGGATCAACAATATGTGACTAACATTTAACACAGTCTATGAAGCCTGAAGCCACTATCGAGTAACAATGTCTATACGGACAAGGTACCCGACATACCTTAACACTGAAAGTACAAAAGTAAATAACATGTCTAGACTATCCCACGGTAGAAAGGAGGGAACAACAATAGCAGAATGTATGGGAACTTATTGATGCGCCTGGTTGCTGACCTCTGTACCTGAAGCTGCATCATAGTACGATACAACGCCAAAGACCCCAATACATGGAATATATGGTATCTAAAACAGTAAGAAGGAACATAGCAAACATATATGTATTTACAACCGGTACAATCAAAGGAAAATGATCATGATATGATAAGAACATAAGCTGGAATCATAACTGATACGGTCAAGTATATTAATACCTTTTAGTTCATTTTTGGGCTTAAGAGGTGAACCAACATAACATAAATCACCATGTGAGCGCATGGAGTCTCGTTTCGACCTGATCAACTAAGCCATCCTATACTTTGTCGGGCATAGGACATGGATGACATGATATGCACATAAGGATCCATAATAAGCCCATTACGGGACACATGAAAGAGTCATCCAACTTGCGGAACGATCTCTAACCTATGTCGGCAAACTTAGTATCAGAAATTTTCCATTTGGACCTATGCGTTCTCGGTCATCCATCTAACTCTCTTAAGTTCATAAAATTATACATTCATCTTATTTTGATTCAAGTTCATGGTTTAGCCACATTAGGCTCATGTTCAAAGATTAGCCAAACTTAGGCCATCTCCAACCCCCTCTATTTCCCCTTTATACTTCATATTTGGAGAATAAAGAAGAGATGGACAGCAGCAACCCATCTCTATTTTTTCCTCCATGCTCTATATTTGAAGGGATAAATAGTTTATCTCCAAATTTGGAGCTACGCCATTTATACCCTCTATTTTACTTTTTCGTTATTTGATTACTATTAATATTATATAACATTTTTATTTTAGCATACTATAAATTATATAAAACCATTATTTAAGATCCTAATATTCGTAATTATTTTCTAATGTAATATTTTTATTATATTAATTTATAATTTTATTAAATTAATTTCCGTATATGATATTTTTATTTAAGGTATAATATATAGTTCAATTATAATTTATAGTTGTATAATAAAAGTAATTATCACAAAACTGAAAAGTGCACGTGTAAAACGAATAATCCAAGCTGCTTGTCTGGGATTACAGTTATTCTACTAGTTGAATTCTAATTCATCAAACTATGCCACATGAGAGTTAATAACTCAAATGTTCACTCAACTTTGGACTTTTATCTCAGAAAATCACTTAACTTTGATTTTTACTTTAAAAGTCACTCAACTTTCACATTTTTACTCAAAAAGTCACTCAAACAATTTAATCATTTTCTTAAATAACATTTGCTTATATGGAATTATTATTTAAATGTAAAATTCAAAAAAATAAAAAATTATCTCTTAATGACCCTTTTATTCTTATTCCCATAAATTTAATATCTCTCCTTCGCTTTCTCATTTTACTTCTCCTTCTTACATATTGTAATTGATTCAACATTAAATACGTTTAATAAAATATCAAAGGATCACATCAAAATTTAACAATAACCAAAGAATTAAAATTATAATTATTTTGCTCTATCTTTTCGATCCCTATTTCAACTTCATTTTTTGTTTTTCATTTGATATTGATGTTCATATTGAAATCTAATTAAATTTAAATTTGCACTTTATATAGCTTATTATAAATGCGACGCTCTGAATGATACAATCCCCTACCCCCTTCTTATTTTCACTCTAAAGATGCCCTTTTTAATAAATGTATATACTATATGTATGGAAAAAAATATTATACTATATATATATGTATGATGAATTAGAAATTTTATACCCATAACTAAATATTATGATAATATACCTACGTTATAGGAATTCACTATATGTATGTAATAACTACATACATGTAACTTTAATAATAAATAAGTTAAATTACGTTTTATTTAGTTATATTTCATCGTATTAATAAAGTTTTCCCCTCCATATCTTAGGAATTCACTATATGTATGTAATAACTACATACATGTAACTTTAATAATAAATAAGTTAAATTACGTTTTATTTAGTTATATTTCATCGTATTAATAAGGTTTTCCCCTCCATATCTTAAAAATGTGATATTCGCCTAAACTCAGTTGAACACTGAAGTTTTTCCCACAGTAGTTCAAGGTTGCATGTTGAATCACTCTAATATTATTTATACACCAACCCACTAAGGATGATGTTGTCCCTTGTTTACTTAGGCTCCACAATTTTAAAATGTATTACATGGATATAAGACTCGTTTTTTATATACCCAATATTTCTTTAATATGTTGCTGATATCGAATTTGTATAGGTGTCACAATTGCGTTAAACCCCATCACCTGCTAAGAAAAAAATAATTTATATTAATAATTTTTTATCATTCGATTATTGCTAAATTTAATTTGATCTTTTAATATTTTATTTGACATATTTAATGTTGAATCAACTACAATATGTGGGAAGGAGAAGAAAAATGAGAAAGGAAAATTAATTTATGGGAAGAAGGATAAAAAAGTCATTGAGAGATAATTTTTTTTTTTTTTTTGCATTTAAAAAATAATTCCACATAAGAAAATATTATTTTAAAAAATGATTAAATAGTTTGAGTGACTTTTTCAATAAAAATGTGAAAGTTGAGTGACTTTTGAGTTATTAACTCTGCCAAATCATCGGTTAACTAAAATAATTTGAGTGATCAAATACAGAAAATCAGAATGTAACACCACTCATAACGCTATGCTGCTTTTTAAATTAAAATATACTATTGAACAAATCTCACAATTTGCACTCAAATCAATTGGTGGGTTCACAAAAAAGCAAAAAAGAGACTTAATATTTCGCATAACATGAGCACACAACGACTCACTACGGATGACTAATTAATTAATGCTTTGTGATTTGATTCGAAAATAAAAATGCAATACCATTCATCATGCTTTTGGTGATTTTATTTGAAATTCAATGTACACTTCTAAGAATAGTAGAAAAATGCCTACAAGACATCACACTGTATTAAGAGCGCCCAAAAGGCATGTAGGATTAAACAGAGACAGTAGCAGGGCAGCTCTCCTTTGGCATGTGTCAGGTGATAGAGTGTATGTGAAGCGGCCGAGTCACTGTACATATATAATTGCATGCCAATGGAGTAGCCCTATCACTATTTCCCTTATTATCATTCATCAGTTCGTCTTCTGCTTCTGGTTCATTACAAAAGAACCGTTTCAAGATTTTATAGAACATTCTTCTAACTCTGAGAGATGGTATAAACCCTTAGAGAATCGGCATATCCTTCCATTTTTATGTCATGTGGCCTGTGGATATCTTCTTGCATTAGGGGATTGCTTTTTCTAGAGTCACAAAATAAGTTAATTTGTCCTTTACAATTTCATTTCCTGAAAGCAACTCCTTTAGAAACATTTTCATCCGATTCCCTGAGAAAAAAGTTGCTGAAAGGAGAAGCTGCATGATTTTATGCCTTTGAAATGTGTGTTATTTGACTCAAGGACCTTCAAACAACATATCATTTTGTCATGTTCCTTATTCTTCTGTCCTTTTTTTTTCCAATTATATTTCTGTGTTACATTTTCAGTTTTGTTTTCTGTTGTTCATGTGACGTTTCGATTTCCCTAATTCCACTCTTGCTGCTTATGTTACTAAATTTTAAGATTCCATCTCTTTTAGAGGGCAGGAAATCAAGAGTACTGCTTCCTTTGTCTGACAATTAGATATAATAAAAGTTTGAAGAGATAGAGATTGTTGAATTCTCTCATTACTCAAGTGTGTCATCATTTGTTCCACATCTGAAGCTGAACAACTGCAACAGAATATATCAAAACATAGTCCAATTCTGGATGTTATATAAGAAAACATGCACTAATTGATAAAATTTCTTTTCGACGGACAAACAATTACCAATTGAGCATTTTAGTTTCTTCCACCAGTGCCTAGTGCTTCTCACACAAAATGATATTTATAAAATATTATAATATAGTACTCCTATGTTATTTAATGAAAACACAGACACTGGAGCAACTTCCTCTATGAATAACAGACTTAAAAAAAACTAAAATGCATAAATCGAAAGAGACTGTAATATATAGACAGAAGTTGATAATTTTATGAACTAGAAACTACCCGTAATAGCCTCTAGTAGGCACTAATTACCAATTGTAGCTGCACTTTACCGTAATTACTTATTATAGTCTAGACACATGCCACACTTTACCTTAATTACAGTTTGTAGCCTTACACGCTATTATAACCATATTTTTCTTTTTTGTATCCTTTTTTTTATATTTTCTTGTTTTTTTTCTTTGTCTCTTTTTTGTCTTTTTTTGATTCTTTTTCATTTTTCTCTTTCTTTTTTATTTATTTATTTTTTTCTCATTTGTTGTTGTATATTATATATATATATATTTTATATTTTATATTTATTTGTATCATATTATATATTTTAAATAAATTTATTATTTGTACTTGAATAGTTTAGCCGTGAATATATATAATTTATCATTCTTATTTGTATACAAATAAGTATATTGATTAATTGTATTTGCTTGGGACTAAAATACATAAATATGCAATGTGTCATTCAATGAAAATATATCATTAATATTTGTATCTCAAATTTATAATATATATATAAACAAGTACCATTTTGCATGTGTATGGTTCAATTTGTATAAACATGTATCTTTGATACAAATGTAACATTTGTATTTTTACAATTTATTATTTTATTTTTATTGTTCAATTTGCATCAATAAAATGCAAATTGTATCAATAAATGTAAAGTGTTCATAGAAAAAAATAATAATTTTTTTCTATTATTTAAAAATACAAATGATGTTGCCAACTACAAATTCAAATACAAACAAATGAAATTACAAAATGGTAATTCATTTGTGATAGACTTGTAATGCTTACAATTTTTTTTTTGGAGGAAACTACATATATAACTTGATTAAAACTACCATTTAACTCATGGACGAAACCATGGTGGACCATCCCTTGGAGACCCACATACCGCCGGAACCCCCAGATAAAGGAGCTTCTCACGATACTCCTGAGATCCCCATTCTGGCAACCTACAGTGAAATCCTCATGGCCCAAAGCATCACTGCCACAAGATTCCAAATAGCACTCCAAGAGGAAACCCCTATGGTAGAATCAACTGATTTAGGCGATACAATACCTCTAACAACGGAGTACAAGGAAAGGATTTATGACCCGTGGCACCACTCTGTCCTCCTAAAAGCGGTGAGAAAGAGTTTCAACCATCACTACCTATGCAAAAAACTAGCTAATCTGTGGAAAATAAATGATCCCTTCCTGCTAATAGATCTAGGCAAGGATTTCTATACCACAAAGTTTAACAGTGAAGATCTTCAAAGGAAGGTGCTCCAACATGGACCATGGTTTGTGGCTGGTGCCTACTAATCGGTTCGAAGCTGGGTTCCCAACTTCGTCCCCAGTGACTCCAAAGTGCTAACTACGACAATTTGGGTCATGTTACTAGAACTACCAAGTGAGTTCTACGATCGAATCATCCTTGAGAAAGTAGGGCGGAAGATTGGCTCCCTAGTTAAAGTTGATGTATGTATATCCGCAGCTCTGCGGGTTTGGTACGTGTAATACCCGGGGAAATTTTTTGTTGAAATTTTGTGCGTAAACGTGTTGGGTTCTATCTTCTAGAATGAATTATAATTTTTTCATGTGGAATGTCTTATATTATGACCCACAATTGTGTAGAGTATCAAATAAGCTTTCCAACGATATGTGGATCATCCAAAACAGACACCCAAGCGACGAGTTATGAACATTCTAATTGAATCGTAAATAGTAGTGAACAGTAAAACATGCAGGAAAAAGTACTGAGGCCGAGTGTATTTTTGCTCCAAATTTAAACGATCATAACTCCTTGTACATAATGATATGGGTGATCTACTATATATCAACGGAAAGCTCTGCGAGTCCTCTTTATAATGAAATTGTTTTAATCCAATTTGTCTATCGGACCAAAAAGTTATGGTCGATCTATTTCAGCGTATCAAAAACAAATATTTGGGTCAACTTCAAAAGACCATAACTTCTCGTAAATAATAATCTGGGTGAGATACTATATATCAACGGAAAGATATGAGAGTATTCCTTTTAATGAAATTGGTTTCATCCAATTTGGATATCAGAGTAAAACGTTATGGTTGATCTACTTCAGACTATCAAAACAGTCTACCAAAGGACAGATTAGAGAATTATTTGATTTTTAGGGGCTTTTTGGTCATTTTTCCCACCCAAAATCCATCCAAACCCTATATTAAAGACTATTAGAAGCATTATATGTTATATTTCATCAAATTCCCTCAAAATGAAAACCCTAAGCTCCTACATCCAACTTCAAGAACCTCCAAAGTTCACCATTAATTCTGTAAATTTATTCAAGATTCCAAGTTCCTAGTTCAAGAACTCCAAGAACCATCATTCAAAGGCACGATTAACATCTCAAAAATGAGTATCGATCTAAAGTTCATAATTCAAGGTATGTGGGGTTTTTCAACAAGAACTCTCGTTCGTTCTTATGCCCAAAAGTAATTTTCTTTACAAAGGCATGATTTTTATTTGATTTTTATGAATTTGAAGCATGAACCCATATCTTATGATGATTATTATGAAATCTTGATATTTATGATTTTGAAAGATAAATTTACATGTGTGGATATATAAAGCATGAATCTTGAACGATATTTATCATGATTTTGATATTTGGGTCGTGAATCCCCGTTGAAAATTATGTTTTTTTAAGAAAGTGTGTATTATAAGCACGCTGATGTTGAATATTTGAGATATTTTGAATGATTTGACCTTTTGGTCTTAATGGAGTTGTTTTGAACTCGAGTGTGAAAGAAATCCACAACGTGGTTGATTTTGATAGATAGGAAGCATGATGGTTCCTGATGTATATTTATATATTACTGAAATTATTTTGTTGTGGATTATCTTTGAAATGATTTGAACTAAGTCTGGGAGAAATCTTTAGCACCGAGTGGGAGGTATAAAGCGACCTTACTTCCCTAGAACTACGTACCTCCGTAGGAGTGAGCCTAAGGCTGATTTATATAGTGATCACTAGTTTGTGTGGATTTGATATCGATAGTCCTAATCCGATGGCAAGGATAGGAAAGCGCTCCCCAACGTGGGTTGTACGTTGGACTCCATGTAGCTCACATGGTTTATGTCAGTTATAGGATCTCCCATTGTGTGTGTGTTTCCTTGTGTCTTTGGCGAACGATGAAGTGATTTGAAAGTGGAATTGTAAAAGTTATTCTTTCGAAAAATTTTAATGATATTTACATTATGAGAATTGATATTTTTGATGAACTGAAAGTGATTGATAAATTATATGATGACTCATATGTGTTATTATACTTATTTCATCCTCTCATGATTATGATGATTTTCTTCGGGCTATGTGAGTCTTTCATACATCCTGCATATTTCTTATAAATATTTATGATGATGATGATTATAAAACTTCACACACCCCCATATACTTGGTTCCTTTCCATGGTACTGACCTACATCTTCGGATCTGGGCTGTATTTTCTTGGAATGTAGGTTCAGGTGCTCAGTTCCAGGATCGACAGTGATTCTTAGGGCACGCTATTCTACATCCTCTGTCGTGGTGAGTCCTCATGTTCCGAGGACGTGATGTCTGATGTTGGTTTCACAGAATTGTTTTACATTTGATAACTGAGTATGAGTCAGTTGGGGCATGTCTCAAAGGCTCGCTGGTTTGATTGATTTTCTTAGAGGCTTGTAAGACTAGTATGGATGTTGGGAGTTGACTAATAAGTCATATTTTATTATCTTTCTGAAATTCTTTTATTCTTGGATGATGATTACTCTGTTGATATTTGAGGGTTATTTATGAAAACCCCATTGATTTGTGTTGAACTGAATGAAAATGGCTCAAAGAGTTATCTTGGGGCTACTCGTAGCCTCAAGCACCGTGTGACGCTCCGGGACCCATTTTTTAGGGCATTACAAACTTGGTATCAGAGGCTAAGGTTTTAAGGTATCCTAGAGAGTCTGACAAGATGCGTTAAGTAGAGTCTTGATCATCGGTGTGTAGCGCGCCACATCTATGATCAAAAGGCTACAAGACATTTTAGGAAAAAGTGTGATTCTTTCTTTCAGAAGTCTATCATGCTTAAAGTGTCTCTCTCTGCTATTGATTCGTGCTCTTCTCTTTGAAAAATATGCCTCCACATCGAGGGGTGTATTTACCATTTGGTTAGAGTCAAAGACACTAAGTCTGAGACTCCAACTCTTCAGTCTGTTAACATCGTCAATGAGTTTTATGATATCTTTTCAGATGATCTCCCATGGATACCTCCTAAGGAGTTGAAAGAGAAACTCAAAGATCTACTAAATACGGGTTTCATAAGGCCCAGTATTTCTTCTTGGGGTGCTCCTGTGTTGTTTGTGAGAAAGAAAGATGGCTCTTTGCGTATGTCCATTGATTACCGCCAACTGAATAAAGTCACCGTAAAAAATAAGTACCCCCTTCCGAGAATAGATGATTTTTTTGACCAATTGCAAGGTGCAAGTTATTTCTCAAAGATAGACCTTCGTTCCAGCTATCATCAACTCAAAGTTAGGGAATGTGACATCCCAAAAACCGCTTTCCGAACTCGTTATGGCCATTTTAAGTTTCTTGTTATGTCTTTCAGGTTAACTAATGTCCCAGCAGCTTTTATGGACCTCATGAATCAAGTGTTCAAACCATATCTGGATATGTTTGTCATAGTGTTCATCGATGATATACTGGTGTACTCCCGTAGTGAGGAAGAACATTCTGATCATCTCCGAACTGTCTTGTAAACCCTTAGAGATCACAAGTTATTTGCTAAGTTCAGTAAGTGTGAGTTTTGGCTAAGGTCAGTTGCTTTTCTGGGTCATATCATTTCTTCCGAGGGTATTAGAGTTGATCCCTAAAAGATCGAAGCTGTTAGAAATTGGCCTAGACCTATTTCTCCGACTGATATCCAAAGTTTCTTAGGTTTAGATGGCTATTACCGCCATTTTGTTGAGGGTTTCTCCTCTATAGCATCTCCTATGACTCGATTGACCCAAAAGAAAGTGAAGTTCTTGTGGTTCAAATCTTGTGAGAAGAGTTTTCAGGATTTAAAGACCCGACTCACTTCAGCCCCTATTTTGACATTGCCTAATGGTGTTGATGGTTTTGTAGTGTACTATGATACTTCGAGAGTTGGGTGGGGTTGCGTATTAATGCAGAAGGGTAAGGTGATAGCTTATGCTTCTAGACAATTAAAACCCCATGAGAAAAATTACCCCACCCATGACCTTGAGTTGGCTGCTGTTGTGTTTGCTTTGAAAAGCTAGAGACACTATTTGTATGGTGTCCATGTTGATATTTTCACTGATCATAAGAGTCTGCAGTATGTGTTTACCCAGAGAGAATTGAATCCTAGGCAGAGACGATGGTTAGAATTATTAAAGGACTATGATATGAGTGTGTTGTACCATCCGAGCAAGGCCAATGTTGTGGCGGATGCCCTAAGTAGAGTGTCCATGGGTAGTGTTTCGCATGTGGTAGAAGGTAAGAAAGAGTTGGCTCGTGATGTACATCGTTTGGATAGATTGAGGGTTGGCTCGTGATGTACATCGTTTGGCTAGATTGAGGGTTAGGTTGTTTGACTTTGCTGAAGGTAGTATAGGGGTTCAGAGTAGTTCCGAATCCTCCTTGGTTTTGGAAGTGAAGGAAAAGCAATACTTAGATGCTAGTTTGTTCAGACTGAAGGAGTCAGTCAAGGACCAAAAAGTAGAGGTTTTCTCCCAAGAGGGAGATGGTGTGTTGAGATTGTAAGGTAGATTGTGTTTCCCGAATGTTGATGATCTGAAACAAAGGATTATGGCTGAAGCGTACGGGGCGCGATATTCTATTTATCCTGGTGCCACCAAGATATACTGAGACTTGCGAAAAATCTATTGGTGGAGTGGCATGAAGAAAGATATAGCAGGATTTGTAGCTAAGTGTGCAACATGCCAACAGGTTAAGGTTGAACACTAAAGACCTGGTGGTATGATGCAAGAGTTTAGTATTCCCAACTGGAAGTGGGAAGAGATAAATATGGACTTCGTGATTGGTTTACCTCCTTCCCGATGCCATCATGATTCTATTTGGGTTGTGGTTGATAGGTTGACTAAGTATGCTTATTTCTTGCATGTTCATACTTCATGTACTGCTGAGGATTACGCTAGATTGTATATCCGAGAGCTAGTCAGACTGCATGGAGTTCCCTTGTCTATCATTTCGGATAGGGGTACTCAGTTCACTTCACAATTTTGGAAAGCTTTTTAGAAGGGTCTTGGTACCCAAGTACTTTTGAGTTCTGCTTTTCATCCGCAGACCGATGGTCAGGCTGAGCGGACTATCCAGACCTTAGAGGATATGTTGAGAGCTTGTGCACTTGACTTTAAGAGAAGTTGGGATGATCACTTACCATTGATAGAGTTTGCTTACAATAACAATTTCCACTCTAGTATTGGCATGGCTCCATTTGAAGCCTTATATGGGAGGAAGTGTAGATCACCCATAGGTTGGTTTGAGGTGGATGAAGCAGCTGTGAGTGGTCCTGATTCGATATTTAAGGCTATGGAAAAAAGTTAAGTTGATTAGGGAAAGGTTGAAAACTGTGCAGAGTCGTCAGAAGTCATATGCGGATGTTAGAAGGAGAGACCTTGAGTTTGAAGTTGGTGTCCTAGTGTATCTGAAAATTTCACCCATGAGGGGGGTGAAGAGATTCGGAAAGAAGGGGAAGCTTAGTCCCCTTTATGTTGGTCCTTACAAAATTCTTAGTCGTGTTGGTAAGGTAGCTTATGAGGTCGATTTGCCTTCCGAGTTGTCCTCTGTTCATCCAATATTCCATGTCTCCATGCTTAGAAAGCATATTAGCGATGCTGTGGTAGTGGATTCCTCTGTGAGTGTTGACATTCAAGAAAATCTTTCTTTTGATGAGATTCCTGTTGAGATTCTTGATTTCAGTGTCCGAAGACTAAGGAACAAAGAAGTTCCCTTGGTCAAGGTGTTGTGGCGAAACCAATCTGTTGAGGGTGCAACTTGAGAAGCTGAGGAGGATATGCGATCCAAGTACCCTCACCTATTTTTTGCGAACTCCAATAAATCTGAAGGTACCGCTCTTTCCTAAATCATGCACTTTTTATAAAAGTTGCAGTAGTTCAGCTGTCATTTATTATGTGTTCAGATGTAGTTTCTTGAATTTATACATTCTATGTTGCATTCGGAGTGAGAAACGATGTGGTGCAGAGTCTAACGAATGGTTTCAACTGTATGCTCTATTTCGTATCTAATCTTTACATGCCTAGCATCATTCGAGGACGAATGTTTCCAAGGGGGGGATGATGTAATACCCTAGGAAATTTTTCATTGAAATTTTATGCGTAAATGTGTTGGGTTCTATCTTCTAGAATGAATTATAAATTTTTCGTGTGGAATGTCTTAGATTATGACCCACCATTGCGTATAGTATCAAATAAGCTTTTCAGCGATATGTGGATCATCCAAAATAGACACCTGCGTGACGAGTTATGAACATTCCGATCGAACCATGAATAGTAGTGAACAGTAAAACGTGCAGGAAAAAGTACTGAGGGCCTGGCGTATTTTTGCTCCAACTTTAAATGATCATAAATCCTTGTACATAATGATCTGGGTGATTTACTATATATCAATGGAAATATCTGTGAGTCCTCTTTCCAATGAAATTGGTTTCATCCAATTTGTTTATCGGAGCAAGAAGTTATGATCGATCTACTCCAGCCTATCAAAAGCAAATTTTTGGTTCAACTTCAAACAATCATAACTCCTTGTACACAATGATATGTGTGAGATACTATATATCAACGGAAAGATATCAGAGTTCTCTTTCTAATGAAATTAGTTTCATCCAATTTGAATATCGGAGTAAAACGTTATGGTTAATCTACTTCAGACTATCAAAATAGTCCACCAAAGGACAGATTCGAGAATTATTTTATTTTTAGGGGCGTTTTGGTCATTTTCTCTCTCCTAAAATCCATCCAAACCCTATATTAAAGCCTATTAGAAGCATTATATGTTATATTTCATCAAATTCCCTCAAAAAAAAACCCTAAGCTCCTACATCCAACTTCAAGAACCTCCAAAGTTCACCATTAATTCTGCAAATTTATTCAAGATTCCAAGTTCCTAGTTCAAGAACTCCAAGAACCATCATTCAAAGGTACGATTAACATCTCAAAAATGAGTATCGATCTAAAGTTCATCATTCAAGGTATGTGAGATTTTTCAACAAGAACTCTCTTTCGTTCTTGTGCCCAAAAGTAATTTTCTTTACAAAGGTATGATTTTTATTTGATTTTTATGAATTTGAAGCATGAACCTATATCTTATGATGATTATCATGAAATCTTAATATTTATGATTTTGAAAGATAAATTTACATGTGTGGAGATATAAAGCATGAATCTTGAACGATATTTATCATGATTTTGATATTTGGGTCGTGAATCCCCATTGAAAATTGTGTTTTTTTTGAGAAAGTGTGTTATAAGCACATTGATGTTGAATATTTAAGATATTTTGAATGATTTGACCTTTTGATCTTAATGGAGTTGTTTTGAACTCGAGTGTGAAAGAAATCCACAACGTGGTTGATTTTGATAGATGGGAAGCATGATGGCTCCCGATGTATATTTATATATTACTAAAATTGTTTTGTTGTTGATTGTCTTTGAAATGATCTGAACTAAGTCTGGAAGAAATCTTTAGCACTGAGTGGGAGGTATAAAGAGACCTTACTTCCCTAGAACTATGTGCCCCCGTAGGAGTGAGCCCGAGGCTGATTTATATAGTGATCACTAGTTTGTGTGGATTTGATATCGATAGTCCTACTCCAATGGAAAGGATAGGATAGATCTCCCCAACGTGGGTTGTACGTTAGACTCCATGTAGCTCACATGGTTTATGTCGGTTATAGGATCTCCCATTGTGTGTGTGTTTCCTTGTGTCTATGGTGAACAGTGAAGTGATTTGAAAGTGAAATTATGAAAGTTATTCTTTCGAAAGATTTAAATGATATTTACATTATGAGAATTGATATTCTTGATGAACTGAAAGTGATTGACAAATTATATGATGACCCACATGTGTTATTATACTTATTTCATCCACTCTTGATTATGATGATTTTCTTCGGGCTATGTGAGTCTTTCATACATCCTGCATATTTCTTATAAATATTTATGATGATGATTTTTATAAAACTGCATACACCCCCATATACTCGGTTCCTTTCCATGGTACTGACCCACATCTTTGGATGTGGGCTGTATTTTCTCGGAATGTAGGTTCAGGTGCTCAGTTCTAGGTTGGACAGTGATTCTTCGGGCATACTGTTCTACATCCTCTATCGTGGTAAGTCCTCATGTTCCGAGGACGTGATGTCTAATGTTGGTTTCACAGAATTGTTTTACATTTAATAACTGAGTATGAGTCAGTTGGGGCATGTCTCAATGGCTCGCTGGTTTTATTAATTTTCTTAGAGGCTTGTCAGATTAGTATAGATGTTGGGAGTTGACTAATAAGTCGTGTTTTGTTATCTTTCTGAAATTCTTTTATTCTTGGATGATGATTACTCTGTTGATATTTGAGGGTTATTTGTGGAAACCCCGTTGATTTATGTTGAACTGAATGAAAATGGCTCAAAGAGTTATCTTGGGGCTACTCGTAGCCTCAAGCACCATGTGACGCTCAGGGACCCATTTTTTGGGACGTTATAGTACGTAAGGATATACGTGCAGATTCTGATGGACACCCAGGTCAAACATTCAATTAACATAGGGAATCACCAACGAACCCTTCACTGCGAAGGTGATGGTTTCCTATGCAACTCTTGTGGGAAGTTGGGACACACTATAAGTACTTATCCACAATCAGATACGATCACGAAGCAACAAACGAGTGACAACCATCAAATCGATGGGGGCAAAATAGAATCAAAAGATCAATGGACTACGGTGAGCTTTAAAAGAACTAGAAGAAGTTCCCTATCCAAGGAGAACACATATGCAAAGGCGAGTAAAGCCAGATCAGGTAAGTTTCCTACCCTCCATAATGGCACTGCCGAGAAAGGTAAGACGATTAGCGTCGAAACCCTACCCTATGGCAGATAATTTGGGCCTTCGATATCTAGGGCCCATTACCACACTTCAACAAGTGAACTTGGTCTACACAGCGATATCAGCCCAAGTCCTTCTAGGAACAATAAAGAATCTAACTCTCTTAATGAGAGCAAATCGGGCTTTCTTAAACTAGACTTTAATAAGAACAATAAAAAAATGTTCTCAGTCCCAACACCCCCTGGGTAAGGTCCAAACTATTCCTTCTTTGGGAATAGAAGCAAAAGAAGTCTTAACTATCTTGTGAAAGATTTTTGAGGCAACAGAACCTCAAAATTTGGTTCATCCTCAGACAACTACTACCCCCCACTGTGGGTACAAGTAAAATCACTGACTCCGATATGACTGAAATAGGGGAACAAACTTTAAACTACCCCAACCTTACCATTTCTAAGACTCCCACTGAATGTTCCTCTTCTTACTACCTAGACCATCTTAAAATTCTCTTAACTCCTTCTAATTATGGACCCCCCCAAAGCTCTCACCTTTATAACAACTCCACTCCTAACGAGCCATCTACCAATATCCTTGCTCGAGATGGGCCTAGAAAACCAAATAATTCCCCAACATCTGGAATGGAAAGGGATCAAGTTCAGAATAATAATCTAGGACCCATGCTACTTAGCCCGAGTAGTGATGGAGGGATGAACCAGAGCCTCCAAATCTTCGGGCAAATCATATCGCTGACAGCCCTCATGAGGCTATCCAACCAAGCCCAAGTAACTCTTGTAATACCCCGCATTTTTCTAAGCTAGGAGACGAACCATTTTTACTATATATGAAATTCCTATCCTGTGATTCATACTTGAGTACATGACTTACAATGAGTATCCTAGCGATAATATAGCTTATGATGCGTTAAGCATGTTCATATGAGTCACTTAAGATAATACAAGCTAAGAGTTTTTGAATCCATCAAGTTTTAGTATTTGATTTTGTAAGAGTCATATTTGAACGAGTATAACTTGATTTTAATGTTGTATTTCTGAATATTTATACCCACCAAATTATAGAGAATCAAATTAGCTTTTCAACGATACCAATTTCATCAAAATCTGACACCCGAGCTAGGAGTTATGGCTTTGCAAAGTAGAGTGCGTCGCCTAACCAATCGCACATGGCCACTAGAAAGCATATGTGATAGCATATGCGGCTCCTATGTAAATATAGGCGATATCATATGCGACGCCTATGTAGATATAGTCGATATCATATGCGGAGCCTATGTAAATTTAGGCGATATCATATGCGATGCCTAGGTAAATATATGCGATATTATATGCGGCGCATATCTTATGGTTTCAAGTGACTTAAACACTCCGTTTTGAGTTATTTTGAGGGTAATTAAGTCTTTTAACACTCCTTACACGTCACTCAACTTAACCCTACAAAATATATAGCTCCTAATTACATTACAACCCTACTAACATCTTAAGTTCATCATCCAAGAGCACTAAAAGAGAAAAACAACTAGGGTTGCATAATTAAGCTTGAAGATCCAATTTCAAGGAAATTTCTCCATCAATCATCAAGAATCTTCCTTCTAAGGTATGTGTGAGTTGATTCATGGACTCCTTTCATCCATGAAGCTCAAGAACCATCTTCTAAATTATGTATTATGATGTTTATGTTGTTGGTGGTTGATGTTCATGGGGTTGGAGTTTGATTATGCCTAAGATGGGATCTTTGTATGTTTTGTGTGAGGATATAGTGGTATTTAATGTATAAATATGTGGAATTGGTAGTTGAATATTTGTAATCTTGATGAATCCACCTATGCCTAAGATGTGCATGTAAGCTATTTGTGAAAATACCTAAGGGAATAGAAATCATGCTTTTATGACATAATAAGTCCTAAATGACTATTCCATGTTCTAAGTTTATGTTCAACGCGATGAGATGCTCATGATATTGTTGTGATATGGAATGACCATGTTATTGAAGCCATGCAAGTATATACATGTTGTGTGCATTCCCAATCATGTGATAGTTTGTTGAGAATCATTCTTATTATGAAATCCTTACTTATGATATTGTGAATTGTGGACTCTACTCTTATGATCAAGTCAGTCATGTGTGTCAGTTTCCTTCCATCGAGTCCTGGGGGTACTTGTACTCGAAAACTATAGCTGTGTGTCTAGAGCTAGTGTCATGTTTCAAGACATCCTCAGTCAAGCTATGCTCCATAGATTTTAGTTAGTCACGTGACTCAGAAAAACTCAGAAATCTCAGTAGTTTAGTAGTCCCAGTAGTTTCAGTACTCTTAGTCAGACCTCAGATCTCAAGTATCTTTTTCGTCAGTCAACGAAACTCAGTGAATTTAGCTTAGTTCAGCTAAGAAAATATTATCAGCTCAGTTAATTAGTTTATAAATCAGTTCAGTTTAGTTAGTCAGTTTAGCGCAGTTAATCTTTTTAGAGTCTTTCAATTAGGAGTAGGGACTAGCACCTAGTGAATGCAGGGATGGTGGTTTTTCCCGTTATAAAGATAGAGCTGTTAGCAGCAATCCCTGTACTCCATAACTGCGTAGCCAGCGCAAGACAAGAGTCACCCATCAAATTAAAGCTATACTTGACTATTAGATTGCCTTAGGCTTGATTTCCTGTTCAGGGTCACCCGTCAGAGAGGCTTGACCATAGTAGAGGTCTCTACCCGTGGTATGGTATTGACACCCTTCTAATCAGGAAAAAGATTGGACCCCACTAGTACAATATCGGGGCATGTTGGTTAGGTTACTACCTCCCACATCATAGTTACAGTTTCAGTATCAATCTTCAGAGTAGAAATCAAGAATCAGGACTGTCAGATACAGTCATCGATCTCAATAAGGAACTCAGATAGTTCCATTAATTCCTGAACCATCCTGTCAGATAGGATTGGTCCCATATTTAGATGCTTATTATTAGATCTATAGGTCATCTGGTAGACAGGCTTGATCTCATTCTCAAATTCAATCGAGTATTCTTATTATCAGTTTCAGAGATTACTCGTTAGCTAAGACTGATCTCGAACTTAGATGTCAGATACAGTTTGGAACTCAGATAGTTTTCCCAAGAATTAGGACTGTTAGATATAGTCATCCATGTTATCAGTCATTCAGTATCTCAGTATCACGAAACTTATATTATCAGAGTTCAAACTTAAGTAGTCAGTATCTCCACAAGTTCAGTAGCAGTTACGTATGTATGTATGTATATATGTATTCTCATGTTCATATTAGTCAGGATGTTCATGCATATAAACCCCATGCATTTATCCTACCCCCAAGTATACTCAGTACTTTAGTTGTACTGACGCATTTGCACTATGGTGCTTTCTTTTTATGTTACACCATAGGTTCTGAGGTACAGATTCCAGATCAGCAGTAGCAGTTCAGTAAGCAGCGAGTCCTCATCTTTGGAGGACATGATTGTTACTTTTATTATTCCAGTATTTCAGTTTATTTTTAGTTTAGGGAGTTAGTTGGGGACATGTTCCTTCAACTCCTTATTCAGATAGTTTAGAGGCTTTCAGAAGATTATAGAGTTTTCAGATTTAGACTTTAGTATTTTGAGTTTTGTTTTGGTACTGTTATACCACCTTATTTCAGATATTTTATTATTCAAGATTGAACCTTACGCCCTCTTTGTTCATGTTTCCGCATTTTATATGTATATTATGCAGTTATAGGTATAGATATCGGTCATGGGTTAGCTTGTGGTCCTTAAGGGTCATGACACTGTGTAGCATTCTGGTTCAGAAAATTGGGGCATTACAACTCCCCTGTCCCAGGAGTTGCGGAATGCAGAAATGACCCTCACAGGTTAATCTCTTCCATTCTTCCCTACCATAATTCCACTAATGCTGGAGAGGGCCCCCCTTTTGTGCTAGTACCTGGGCCCCCAAGTCAGAAGGAACTACTTCAGAACCCTCAATTCCTATTAACACCAGCCACCCCTTAGGAGGTAAGAGAAAGTGAGCTAAAACTAGAGGCCTTAAGGGAGAGCAATCTAGAAATGGAGAACATCTTGGCATCTTTGAGAGCCCCAAGAACAGAGGTAGAAACTCTATGAAATCCAGTTCAGCTTACCTTCAAGGATGTCATAAGCGAAATGACAATAATCCTTATACCACAAGACCTAAGAACCCTCGACCTGGAAGTTGTTCCCCCATCCCTCATAACTGGTAACTTCTACAAGACAAAGATGTCCCCTCTATCAAGAAAGAGGAAATATCTAGAAGAGGGAAATCTAGTCCAGGAAAAGGGCAAAGAGATCCTGCAGGAGCCCCCAACCCCTCAACCATTCATGATAAATTGTATAATAGGGAACACTAGGGGAGCTAACAGATCAGACTTCAAAAGGCACTGCGAAGCTATGGTAGACCTCTATAAACCTCTCATCCTAGCTCTCCTGGAAACTCGTATGGGTGACTATAATTATCTTGCTGACTTGCTTGGTTTTACTAAGAAAATCTAGTACCCTGTAGTTAGACACGCAGGTGGCATATCCATCATGTGGAATGATGACAACATCACCATCAATGACATCAATATCTTCCCTCAAGGTATCCATGTTACTGTTCAAGTTTTCCATCCTCCTTCTTCTTGGTTTTTTAGTGCAATCTATGCTAGCAACTCTCTTAAGGAGAGAAAGAACCTTTGGAAACAACTAATGACCTTTGGTGATTCCATAAGGGACTCTCCCAATAATGCTTAGCTGGTGGGAGGGGACTTTAATAAAATTCTTAAATCCTTAGAGAAATTTAGGGGGAACTGAATCAATCACAACAGAGCTAGTCTTTTCTAAGAATGCATAAATCATAGAAGCCTTATAGACCTGGGTTTTAAAGGTAGCAAATTCACCTGGTCTAACAAAAGATTCAGAAACAGGGCTTCCCTAATCATGGAAAGGCTGGATAGGTGCTTAGCTAATGATTCCTAGATAAATCATTTTCCTGAAGCCTCTGTAACTCACCTTCCAAGAACTCATTCTGACCATTCCCCCATGCTGGTCACTATCTCCAAACACCATATAATTTGCTCTAAACCTTTTAGAATGGAAACCATCTGGTGTTCCCATCCTACTTTCCCTGACATGGTCAAAAGCTATTTTCAGGCAAAATCTGACCTCACTCAAGCCACTGCCAACTTCCAGCCTATCATCACCTCTTGGAATAGAGAGATCTTTGGAAATATCTTCCATAAAAAAGAGGAAAATCCTTGCTAGACTTGAGGGCATTCAGAGGTTTGAAGATTATCCCTATAACTCCTTCCTGCACAACCTTGACTTACACCTTACAAAGGAGTATAGTGATATTCTTAGACAAGATCAGGAATTCTGAAAGCTTAAATCCAGAATAAACTGGCTCACTGATGGAGATTAGAATACTAAGTTTTTCCACATCTCTACCATCAATAGGAGGAGAAACAATAGGATTAATTCCATTAAGGATGATTTTGGAAACTGGAAGTACACTCATGAGGACATTTCAACCACCACATATACTCTTCTTAACAATCCTACTCTACCCTTAGCTTCTAAAAGAATCCCTCCCCTAGGGGATCCCTAAGCCTTGATGTCCACTCTATCTTAGAAGCCATCCCCAGCTAGGAGGAGATCAAAAGATATGTTTTCTCCTTTCAGCCCAATAGGCTCCTGGGACAAATGGTATCCATCCCCTCTTCTATCAGAAGGACCGGGGAATCTTAGAGCCCTCCATAGTATAATTCTATAAAAAAACTTTCATATCCTGTACTATAAATAAGAAGGTTAATTCAATCTACCTCTGTCTAATTCCTAAGTGCAAAAATGCTAATAACCTCAGAAACTTTAGACCCATTGGCCTTTTCAGCACCAGTATAAAATCATTACCAAGATTATTGCCAATAGAATAAAGCTCCACTTAGTGAAACTCATCAGCCAATCCCAAGGAAGCTTTCTATCTAATAGAAGGTCTTATGACAATGCCATAATTTTTCAGGAGTACATCACCCATTTCTCAAAAATGAGAGGAAAAAATGTCAACATAATGCTCAAAATTGATCTTGAGAAAGTCTTTGACAGAATTGAATGGTCTTTTATAAGACAGGGCTTATACTTCTTCAAATTTCTAGACAACCTCAGCAAGCTTATCATGTCATGCATTTTCACCTCCTCTATATCCATTCTCATAAATGGGGTAAAGACAACTTTCTTCAAACCCTCCAGGGGAATCAGATAGGGGGATCCCTCTCTTTCGATATTTTTATCCTCTGCATGGAACTCCTATCTAAAAGGATTGACCATGAAGTAGACCTTCTAAATTGGGACCAAATCTCCATCAGTAGAAAAGGCCCAAAGATCTCTCACCTTTTCTTTGCTGATGACCTAATCCTTATAGACAAATAGCAAGACTATCACTGCCACCCTAAATAGCTTCTCCCACCATCCTGGTCAAAGAGTTAATAACTTCAAATCTAAAGTTATTTTCTGCAATAATTTCCATAACTAGTTGAAGAGATAGTTGGCCAACATTCTCCAAATTAAGGCTAAGAAAGAACTGTGTAGATACCTAGGCTTTCCCATTTTCCACTCCAAACCCAGGAATAGGGATTTCCACTTCATCATAGACTCTCTCAATACCAAACTTAGAAGTTGGAAAACCAAACTTCTAAATATGGCTGGTAGAACCATCCTTGCTTAAGCTTCCCTCAGTAGTATCCCCAACCATATCATGTTGTACATCTCCATCCCCAAACAAATATTGAATCAAATTGATAGAATTAAAAGAAGCTTTATATGGGGGTCCACTACTGAGAAGAGAAAAATTCACATGATCTCCTGGAAAATTGTGTCTCTTCCAAAGGGTGAGGGTGGTCTTGGCATCCAAAGAGCCTCTATAAAAAATGATTCCCTCCTAATGAGTCTAGCCTTAAGAGCCATGACACAGCCTGGTAGTCTTTGGGTCAAGGTCCTGAAAAGTAAATATAGCCAGGATGGCATGGTTTATCACACTAATGCCTCCAGGACTTGGAAGAATATCTACCAAGGTTGGGCTAGATGTAAGGATATCTTTACCTGGGCTGTCAAGGATGGTTCTAATGTGCTCTTCTGGTATGATAGGTGGTTACCCAAATCCCAACCCCTTAGAAATCTCATCCATGGTCCTCTAACCAACTATGATGACAAAATTAAGTTTTTCCATGTTTGGAACTAGGGCTCTTGGAACTTTGACAGCATCTCTATGGTCATTGCTTATAGCTTCATTCACCATATGAGAAACTCTTTCTTTGCTAACACCAAAGTAGCCAAGGACACTCCTATCTTGACTATGAATGGTAAAAAGTCCTTCTCCTCTAGCAGTGCCTACCTCCATCTGGTCAAGGAAATTATCTACAACTTAGTGAGAAAGGACAAGTCCTTCTGCTGGATCTGGTAATCTTCTATCACTCCTAGGATCAGATTCTTCATGTGGCTCATGCATCATGACAAACTCCCCACTAGTCTTAATTTAGCTAAGAATGGCTTAAATATAAACCCCCACTACAAATCTTGTATTAACACTATTAAAGATATCAACCACCTCTTCTTCAACTGCCCTCCACCACTAGGCTTTGGGCTGACACCTTCAGCAAGGCAAGCTGTCCACTTACCTATACCCTTTTAAATTTTTTTCTCAAAGAACTGGTCCAATGCTTGAGGACCAAGCAAAAGGCTTTTGACTGCATGCTTCTCTAGCATGAAATTATCCCCCAATGCCTCTGGGAAATTTGGAAATCCAGGAACCACAACCTCTTTCAATAAGGCAATGTCAAGCCTTTCTTCTTCCAGGATTACAATGAAGTTATTGAATATAATTTTCTCATGAACAAAACTCAAAACATAATACATAAGTCCACCATCTTTATCAAATGAAACCCACCATTGAGGGACCACTACAAACTCAATATTGACGGTTCCTGTTTGGGCAATTCTGGAAGAGGTGGAATAGGGGGAGTCATCCGCAATCACAATGGGGCATGGATAATAGGCTTTACTAAAATATTTCTCCTTGCTACTAACTACCAAGTGGAGTTACTATCTCTCAAGGTAGGCCTAACTCTTGCTATCGCACAACCTCATTCCTATTGAAATCAATACGAACTTAACTGACATCTTGCACATGCTTAGGGATAAAAATAAACATTATGATGGCATTAGTAATCTTTGAAGGTCAAGGATGAGGGAAGCAGGTTACCCAGCAGTCCACCACTGCTTCAGGGTACAAAACTAGGTTGTTGATCAGTTAACCAAGCACGAGGTAGCCTCCAACTTATTTGAAGAAGCTCATCTTTTGCTAGTTCCACCTATGTATGCTCAACAAGAATTGGGAGTAGACATGAGAGGAACATTTTTTAAAGATCCATTAAATTAAATTCAAAAATGTTAGCAGAGCAAAACTGCTACTCTTTTGTAATTAACTCAGGCTAAAACACCCTAGCTGTGTAATACTCTTTTAAATTCTTTATTTATATTAAATTACACCCAATTAACCAAAAAAAAGAAATTACAAATACAAATATAATATTCGATCAACTTACAAATACAAAATAATTCTTTAAAAATACACATGAATCGATGAAAATAGAATACAAATATAAATATAAATACAAGCATAATAAAACCACAAATTACAAATTCAATATGCAGTCAATTATAAAATACAAATACAAAACAATTCTTTATAATATTAGTGCGAATTGTATAAAATATAAATGATTGTCCGAACTAACAAATACAAATATAAGTGTGAACTACAAAATACAAATACAAATATGAACTACAAAATACAAATACAAGCACGAACTTTAAATACAAATACAAATACAATTTTTTGCGTGACTAAATAAGTATTGTATTTATATTTTATATGATAATTATATAAAATGTGACTATCAAATGTAAATTTTACAACAAAGTGTTGCTATTTCTGAAAGATCCCCTTTCTAAATACTTATAAAAGTGAACACTACTACATAGACATAATATGGTAGACATTCATGAAAGATCTATTGTTAGAATACTATACTAATGTCTCTACAGTGATCTGCTTCTCTAAATAAAGAACACTCTCGAGAACTCAAATTTGTGTATATCTTAATAGATGAACATCAGAATCAAATCTTTAACCAAAAAGAACAATTAGTGGTCCCTTCAACAATCTGTGAGTCGCATTTAAAATCATTTCATTTGGCATATTTAATTATTAGAAATTATAGAAACCTTAGAGAAATAGACAATTATTCTAAACAGTTGCTTTCATAGTTTGTCTCTTGAATTGTCCACCCGGCTACTTTGTTTATCAACTGCTGGAAATAAATGGTTGTATCACTACCATACCACATGTGTTGAAAGGTGCAAAAAGATTTTAAACTGCCACAGCTAGCTAATTAGTTTAGGTTAGTGTGATATGCAAATTGGAATGAATGATGATATTTTTGAGTAATATGCGAGAACTCAAAACAACCATTGAACTTTTATTTGTCCAACACTTTCGCTAAATAAATTTTGTTTCCCCACTTCTGAAAGACTTGGGATTTGAAAAATTTACTTTCCTAATAAAGTGAGATTCGCACAAGGAAATAAAAAAGACACATGAAAGAAGAAATGACGCTGCATAGAATTATCAATATGGAAAAAAGAAGAGAAAATGAGGAATATAACAAAGGATATGCTGTGGAAGTGTCGAGTGACACACCTTACTATCATCTCTCCTATCAGCCGAGATCTCTCTTGTTCATAGATCTTAAAACCAGATCAATATCCATTTCTTAAGCAAAAGGCGCCTAATTAAGTAAGACTGACTTCCCAAATTGAAAAGCCATAAAAGAAAGGGTAAAGGGATACGAAAGTGTTGGGTTATGGGTCTTTTCGCCCTTCCTATATAGATAAATAAAACTAAAGTTAAACCAACCCACTTTTGCCCATAGGCCCATTACTGTGGGCCATGTATATAAGCCTTTTTAGGTCTTATTTCACCATCTACAAAAGATTTTTTGGCAGCCATAGAGAGAAAAATAGAAAAACAATTTGCCTAAAATTTTCACCCTTAGTGGCCAACTTCAAATTGCGTTTCCTGCTCCATTTCTTGTCCGATTGAGTTAATTTTTAAAGTGCTTGTTTCTATCATCTCAATATTATACTAAGAGCTGATGGAGTTTGATTTGGTGATCTATAGCTTCTGTTTTTCATTCAAGAATAGTAGTTGCATTTTTTGTGCTTTTTCTCATTTATTTCTCTAGCTTTTGGTGTTGCAATTTATGTACTGTTGCTCATTGTTGGCACTTATTTGGTGGGAATTTTGTAGGACATTATTATAACTCTTGGTGATTATAGTGTAGGTTTTGATCTTGTGATTTTTTACTCTTCACTTCAAAGAATTTTTCACATAAATTTGGTGTCTAGTATGACTAATTTTATTCTTGTCATGTCATATTTATTTGATTGATTTATTTTCTTCCTTATTACCAGTGTGCTTGGGCTTATTTATTTCCTTTTGGTTCAAATAAAAGAGAAAGTTTATACTTGGGTATCCACTGTTACCCTATCGTGCACTTTGATAATGCCCTTGTTTTTCCCAATAAAGTAGTATCTGAGTGTTGGTTCTTATTGATTATTGATTTAAATGATTGAGGCAAATATGAAAAAATAGTGTATTTAAATGATAGTAATTATCATACTTGAAAAGGCAAGATGAAAGATCTTTTGCTTGTCAAGAAAATTCATTTGTCTGTATTTGCATCTACTAAGCCTCAGTGCATGACAAATGAGGATTGAGAATTTAAACATCTACATATTTATGGCTATGCCAGATAATAGGTTGAAGATAATGTTAGAAATCATATTGTAAATGAGATATATGCTAGAAGTTTGTAGGACAAGTACAAAACACTTTATACTTTGAAGACCGAAGAGTGACAATAACAAGTTATTCCTACTCTAGCAATAAATGAATATCAGGTATAAAGAGGGCAATCCTATTTCTAATCATGTAAATAATTGTCACGGTGTCCTTGACTAGCTATCTGGAATGGGTGTAAAGTTTGATAAAGAAATTTAGGTCTCTTCTTAATACTTCGTGAGACTCTTGGAAACTCAGTAAGTTTCTTTGAATAATTCTTCTCCTAATGGTATTATACTGTGGAATATGATATGAGTGGTGTCTTAAATGAAGAGATGAGAAGAAGATCTCAGAACTCATCTTTTTTATTGTCATACTCTGATGTTTTGGTTACTGAAGAGAGGAGGATAAATAAGTCCAGAGGTTTAAATAATAGAGATAAAAGTAGAAGCAAGTCGAAGTCCAAATTCAAGAATATTACATGTGATAATTACAATAAAAAGGGTTATATCATGAAATACTATCACAAGTATAAGGGAGATATGAGATGACATAAGAAAAAAGACGATAATAAAAATTGTGTTGTTGCTGCTAATAATGATCTTCTTGTTGCTTGAGGTGAGAATGCCATTAATCTTGTTTGTGATGAGTCTAGCTGGTTTGTGGATTCTAGTGCTACTTCTCATGTTATGCTAAAAAAGGAATTACTTTCTTTTTATACTCTAGGTAATTTTGGAATATTGAAAATGGGCAATAGTGATGAGGTTAGAGTACTTGACATTGGGACTTTACATTTGGATGGTAAAAATAGTTTTAGATTAGTTCTCAAGTCAAGCATGCTTCAGATGTTCGCTCAAATCTAATTTCTGTAGAAAACCTTGATGATGAGGGTTATGTTAATACCCTTAGTATTGGCCAGTGGAAGTTTACTAAATGATCGATGGTTGTAGATCGACCTGAAAAGTTGTCTAACTTGTATGTATTTTAGGGTTCCACTTCTAGAGACTTTGTAAACTTCATGGAGAATGATACTTTATTAGAGTTATGGAATAAAAGGCTGAGTCATATGAGTGAGAAGGGAATTAATAGTTTATCTAAGAAAAGTTTTCTTTCCAAAATGAAACAAGAAAAGTTGAAGAGGTGTGTTAATTGCTTAGCCGTAAACAAAAAGGGTTCGTTTTCAGAGTCATCCACCTTCAAGAAAGTTTGATTTACTGGAGTTAGTACATTTTGATTTGTGTGGTCCTTTTAAAGTAAGATCTCATGGTGGTGCACTTTGCTTTGTGAATTCTATTGATGATCATATTCTCACCAACTCTAAGTATTTTCTTTGAATTCCAAGGATCAAGTACTTGATGTGTTCAATGGTTTTTAGACCTTAGTTGAAAGGCAGGTAGGGAAGAAATTAAAATGCGCCCACTCAAATAATGGTGGTGAGTTTATAGGTTCTTTTGATAGATATTGCAAAGAGCAGGGTATTTGATATCAGTAAACTCCTCCAAAAACTCCTCAGTTAAATGGTTTAGCAGAGAGGATGAATAAAACCATAGTTGAGAGAGTTAGATATATGATTTCAGATGCTAAGTTGCTAGATTTCTTTTGGATAGAAACACTTAATACTGCTGCTTATGTTATTAATTTATCTTCTCCTATTGCTTTGGATGGTAATGTACCTACAGAGTTTGGTCTGGTAATAATACTTTTTATGATCATCTTAGAGTCTTTGGGTGTAAAGCTTTTATGCATGTTCCGAAGGATGAATGGTCAAAGTTAGATGTTAAAACTAGGCAATGTATCTTTATTAGTTATGGTCAAGATGAATTTGACTATCATTTTTATGATCCAATTGAGAAAAAAATTCCGAGAAACCATGATGATGTGTTCTTTAACGACTTTGAAAAAACTGAGAAGGTCGATTTTTAGAGTAGTGAGAGCTTATTTGATGTTGATCTAGTTTGTTTGACTATTGCTCTTGAAGAAATCATTATGATGATGAAAATCAAGTTGATAATGAAGATAAAGATCACGTTCAAAACGATCAACATGGTGTTGTTGATGCTCTAGTGCAAGTTGATATAGTGGATCAACACCTACTCATTGATTTTTTAGAGATCACTCTCAAACTATCTACTAAAGAGAGAATACTTTTATCTCATTATTTTCCTAGTGCGTATGTACTCTTGACTGATAGGGGAGAACTGGAGAGTCTTGATGAGCCCATTGAAATTGAAGAAAAAGAAAAACGGTTTGATGCTATTGAATATGAGATTAAATCTTTGCATGATAATCATACCTTTGATTTGATTAAGATACCTAAAGACAAAAAAGCTTTAAAAAATAGGTAGATTTTTTAGGTGAAATATGAAAATGGTAACCCAGTTCCATAGTACAAGGCTATATTAGTTGTGATGGGATTTAACCATAAAATAGGAGTTGATTTTGATGAGATATTCTCTCTAATTATGAATATGCCATCCATTTGTGTGGTTCTAGGCTTAGTTGCAAGTCTAGAATTAAAGGTTGAGCAAATGGATGTTAAAACTGCTTTTCTCCTTGGTGACGTAGATGAAGAAATTTATATGGAGAAGCTAGAATGTTTTGAAGATAAGGGAAAATAATTACGTTTGCAAATTAAAGAAGAGCTTATATGATTTGAAATAGCTCCCAGGCAGTGGTACAGGAAGTTTGGTTCCTTTATGAGTCAGTCAGTCTTCAAGAAGACTACTTCAGACTATTGTGTTTTTGTGCAAAAATTCTCTGATGGTGACTTTATTATTACGTTGCTTTATGTTGATGACATGCTTATTGTTAGTCATAATGCTTGCGTGATTATGAAGTTTAAGAAAGGGTTGAGTAAGTTTTTTCCTATGAAATACTTAGGACCAGCATGACAAAATCTTGGCATGTAGATTATCCGTGACAGAAAGGCCAAGAAGTTGTGGTTATCACTAGTGAAGTACATCCAAAAAGTACTTTTAAGGTTCAATATGGATAAGTCAAGGTTTTTCAGTACACGTTTAGCTATGCATTTCAAATTGAGCACGAAGTAATGTCCTTCCAATGACAATGAGTATGCTTCAGCCATTGGTAGTTTGATGTATGCAAAGGTTTGTATAAGATTGGATATTTCTCATGCTGTTGGTGTTGTTAGGTATTTTCTTTCTAATCCGAGAAGAGAACATTGCATGTTATGAAGTGGATTATGAGATATCTTTACAGAACTTCTAGTCTGAGTTTGTGTTTTGGTACAGGGAAGCCTATTCTTTGTGGTTATACTAATTCAGACATGGCTGGTGATGTTGATACTCGCAAGTATACTTCAGGGTATTTTGTTACTTTTGCAGGGATAGCTATTCTTGGAAATCTAGGTTGAAAAAATGTGTTGCTCTATCTACTATAAAAGCTAAGCTTATTATTATCGTTGAAGATTGTAAAGAATTACTCTGGATGAAGGGATTCTTGGGTGAACTTTATTGTGATCAAGAAAGGTATGTGCTTTATTGCGACAGTTAAAATGTTATACATCTTGTCAAGAATTTTACATTTCATGGCTACTCTAAAAATGTTGATGTGAGATACCATTGGATTCAATATGTGTTGGATTCTAAGTTGCTTGAACTTGAGAAGATTCGTACTGATACGACCCGAACTAGGGCCTTGTCGTAATGGGCACCTCAAACCCAACAAGGACCGGAGATTGCCCTATTAGCCCAACCTAACCATCATATTAATCTACAAGTGTCAGATAAACTTCGAGCATATAATAAGATAGCAAAAACAAGACTAATAATCATAACTTGACAAGTGTCTATCAATCCATTAATTTCAAAACACTAGACCAACATACCCAAGTCCACAGTCATCCACAAAGCCTCTACAAATCCTAAATTAATAATATGTTGGGATATGCCCCCGACAATAGCCAAAACCAAGTCTAAAACAAGTCTATTACATAAGGTAGAAAGACCATAAAATATATGCCTTTCAAAGTATGGAAGATCACCACTTCAATGTTAACACTTGAATCGCTCAAACACCTAGTCAATGTGCAGGAATAGAAGAAGAAGCTCCGACCCCTATTTCGCATGGTCTCACAACCTCCGGAGATGGTTAGTAGTTGGAGCGCGTTAGCATATAACTCAAGGGTAGGATTAAATAGAGACATTATTCAAAACCCAGTTAAAACATCATATGCAACCATATCAATATACATAGGCATATATGTATATATATATAGATACATCAAGTGTCGGGAAAAAGAATAAGGCCTTAGTATGCATTTCGAAGCACCCAATCATGAGACATGAAGTGGATGACTCTAACCTCCCACTCACGTAGGTTAGAAAGTTTTAAATTCCCAGTCATATCAAGTAAGAGGATCTAAACTTAAGCAGTCTTTTTGAGCTAGTAGACTCAATCCACAAGCCATTTTATTCAACAAGTGGACTCTAACCACAAGATATTTTATTAAACAAGTGAACTCTAACCACAAGCCTTCTTATTAAGCAAGTGGACTCTAAAAACAAGCCGTAGTATCCATTACTAGTAAATATTAAGACTCTAACCCTTTGTCCATGCATTCATATCGACTCAGCTCAACATTTAAGGACTCTAACCCACTTAGCGAATTTCAAGCCATTAAGGCTACAATTCAACACCATACATTGCCATAAGGTCTTTATGAACCATTTATCAATCATTTACTTTAATAGGCCAATGCCTTAGTTTCAATCACTATTCAAGTCAAATTGCGGTCATCAAGACCTTTACCAGACCATTCATTCTTCATTAACATTATTACACCAAGATTTAGTTCAAACACAATTCAATTTCATGTTTAGGAACTCAAACCCCTTTTAACCAAGCAAACCATATAGGTTACCAATTAACTCATTACATGACCAACAAGTCCTTTACAAAGTCATTTACCAATCATTCTTAATTGTTAAGCCATTGCCTTAGTTCAAAATACTATTAACATCTGACTAGTTATTTCTCTTAAACATTTTGACAAATACCTTGAGGGCATACCTTTACCATGACCAAAACCAAAGTGAAGACCATCAATATTAGGGTTAATCATCACCCATTTATTAGACGACGATCAACACGCATCCACATACGCAAACCATCACCAAAAACATGTATAAACTCAAGTTAAACCAAGAGTAAATATTATTCAACCATATGTAACAAAACCATCAATCTTTGGATTTCAAACCACAATTTAAGAATCATAATCACACTATAAAACACATGATATTGAGAAATAATAATGAGTGGAGATTCACATTCCTTACACAAAATGATTCATGGAAAGAACTTGACCCCTTTAGCCTCTAGATGAACACCTCCTGAAAACCAAGCCTCCAATCTTGTTGAAGAAGCTTAGAGAGGTTTTTGGAGTGTTTTTTTATCTTGCTAAGTGAATAATGAAAGGCAAAATAATGTTATAAGTCATGGGTCTTAAGGGTTTTGGGGTGGTAAAATGTCTAGAATGCCCTCAGCTTAAATGCTGAAAACTTACCTGCAGGTAGGTATGACTTCCACACCTAAACTGTACCCTAGGGTATAAGTGGTACTCTATTTCATACCCTAGGCCTCACCATATACCTCTAAACTTTCCAACATACAACCATTATAGGCTAACGCATACCCTAAGGTATGAGAAGTACCCTACAACTCGTACCCTAGGTAGAATATACTAGGTCAAGCTCAAGACATCATACAACTTGTCAACTTATGACTAGTACCCTAACATACTACTAGAGAGATGCCAAACCGTACCTTAAAAAGAATGTTATCCGCCTAAACTAATCATCATACTAGAGGGTTGCTACTAGACTGTACCCTAGCATACGAGAGGTATGCTCAAACCATACCTTACCTTGAATCTCAAACTTAGGAAATTCTCTAAGGGTTCAAAGCCAAGGTATTTCACATACGGATGATAATGGTTCTGACTTGATGACTACAACTTTTAAAAAAGGGAAGTTTGAAGATTGTTGCATGATCTTCGGGATATAGATCTCCCCCACATAGTCGTAAGGGGGAGAATTATAGGTTATAGGTCTTTTGCCCTTTCTATGTGGATAAATAAAGCCCAATTTGGACCAACCCACTATTTTTCATAGGCACACTACTATGGGGCACATATATAGGTCTTTTAGGTCTTATTTCACCATCCACAAAAGAGTTTTCAGTAGCCATAGAGAAAAGTAGAGCAGATTTTTGCCCAAAATTTTTAGCCTTAGCAGTCAACTTCAAATTGCAATTGTAGCTTTATTTCTTGTCTGATTGAGTTAATTTTTGGATATCTTGTTTCTCTTATGTCAATATTTTATTACGAACTTATGGATTTGAATTTGGTAAAGTTTGAAGGAGTTGAAGTATAAAAGGATCAAATGTCTGCATTGTATGATCATACCTAGAAGCCATGAGCTCATACTGTGCATCGTTCAACCATCAACTGAAGATGAAAAAATCCATGTCAAACCTATGAGCATTAAGGATGATCGTGTCATCTAACCATGATTATAACTTTGTAACTTCCTCTCATTTGAGATAACCAACTCAACAAATTCTATTATGTTTAGGATAAGTTTTATTTTATCTATAAATAATCTTATTTAGTATTTATATTTTCTTCACATTCTATAACTACTTCTCAAACATATATATTAATTTTGTAAGTACAAAATTCAACTTTTAGGATTTTAATTCAAAGTGAGATCTTGAAGTTTTTTATTTTGTTTTTGTAAGTTCATAATTATATTTCTTATTAGAATTCATCTTGTGTTCTTGCAAATATGAGTAGATAAACACTAAAACTAGGGTTGTGCAATGATTGACGGATTAACAAAAAAGGATCAAAGTATGAAGTAATTCCCAACCAGAGTTTATGCATGTATTGCTATTTTGTTGGGTTTGATTGCTTTTTGATGGTGTACAATGTTAGAACTCACCTTATATTTACTCTGGATGAAAGAATGAGTAATGGATTGGAAGAGAGAAATGAACATAGAGACTTAGAACTACCAACCTCCACTTAATAACTTGAGCTGATAATTTGAGAGAGCTAATCTGAGATCCAAGATATTGTTCAATAATGCAAACTTAGGAGAAGAGAAAACTTCCTTGAGGATATTACTTATAAAAGATCATAATGTTGTTCTAAGTATACATATTTTATTTGATTATGCATATTGAACACTGGGAGAGATTACCAATTACAAAGAACCTGTAAAGTTTTAAAGTTATTAGGGAACATAGTCCTAGTTCCTCTCTCATAGTTATTACAAATCCAACAAATAAACAACTGTCACTACTGAATTATTTATTTACAAATACCCCTTCTTTTACTAATTTTTTTTATTGATTGCTCCAATATATATCTTAATTGATATTTTGACCTATTCCTTGTGGGATCAACCCCAATATAGTTGGGATCTATATTTGATCATTGATATATTTATACTTTTTTATAGGTGTAATTTGGGTGACATCAAATTTTGGCACCGTTTCTAGAGAATATGGTTATATAGTTGATTGATTGTGTTCGTTAAGGTTGTTGGTTGATGTTTTTTTATTTTACTTTTTATATTATTTTTTGGGCACACATCAGTGTAGGAATATTACTCAGAGTCAAGGAAATCCCTTGATTCCACTTGATACAAAACTTGAGAGCACTCTTAGAACTACTCAAATGATGGTGAACAAATGAGTTCATAATCGAAGAGCCCTGCTCAAGGGCGTTCATGATGATGTTGAAATATGTAATCAACCACTACTTTAGCATGATGGTCAGGAGACTGAATAATAGATCACTACTCGATTGATAACTAAGGAAAATGCTAGGTACGAAGCTGCTAGAAGAGCAGCTAGGGTAAAGGGTTAGGCAAGATAAAGCAAATTATCTAGTTGTACTTGACAAGAGAAAGGGGCAAAAAAGGCATAAGGGTCAACAACCTATACAATAGTATCTTCTCCACTATGAAGATCTGAAAGATGATTTGCAATACTTGGAGATGGTGGAAGTAGGACCTATTATTCCACCTGAATTGCCTCCAAGGACTAAGTTTGAACTCACTAGTACCATGATATACTTGTTGAACTTAAAGGTGGTATTTTCAAGCCTTTCTAATGTTGATGCAAACATGTATGTTATGAAATTTGTGGGGATTAGCACATCATATGATATACCTAGAGTAAGTCAAGAGTCAATAAGACTATGACTATGCCCTTTTTCACTGATAGGAGAGGCTATATTATGGTAGACAGAGTTACCACGTAGGCCGATTACTACTTGGAATGAATTAAGGATTTAGTTCTTGAATAATTTTTTTCCATCTTCCAAAATATTGCAGTTGAAAAATGAGATCTACAACTTCAGCAGTTGAATTCTGAGGTTTTATATGAGACTTGGTTGAGGTTCAAGAAAAAGCTACATAATGTTCCTAATTCAGGATGATTTATAGAAATTTTCTTGAGATATAACACCCCAAAAATCCAAGCTAAGACAAAAGCCAAACTTTCAAGTACAAGTAGAACCAAACATCATGTTTCTATAGTATTAGAAGTGATTTAGCCATGTATCAAGGCCATAAGTAACTCCAAGCTTATAGCCAAGTCAAAACCTTCCTTACTTATTAAGTTCTTGTGAAGAATCTTTCTATAGTCAACTTAAGATGATCATAGATCCTAGAACATAAAGAGTTTTAAGAATCAAAACCCATCAAATGAAAGGTATTTGAATTTTTTTTCCAACATTGCCAACCTTTTGTTCATTTGATACTGGATTAAAATGATAAGATCAGTTTACCATAGAGTGTCTATCTATCAGAGTGTGACGACTTGAGTGACGAGCCTTCACACCCGTGATAACCCATAAAGTCAATACATCAGGCTTAAATAATAAACCAAAATTTGGTCATGTTTGATGGATTGAGTAACGGTTAGTCAAGTTATTAATAGTTCATTACCCAAACCATCAACTAGAATTGTTCTATACTATTATAAGTTTTCAAAAGGATTATTTGGTCTTTTCCCACTCTTTTAACACTAATACTATGTTATTTAAGCTATTCTAAGGTTTAAATATAATACTAAACTGCCCCAAATCTCTAGTAACTCAAATTTCAATCAAAATATAGGAAAAAATAGAGAAACAGACAATTTTCTCCTCCCAAGGCAAAGTTAGAGTTCTTCAACTGCAAACTCTAAATTCAAAGGTTTCGCTAAGGTTTTCATTTCTAGGTAAGTAGGATTTCAACTTTGGGTTTTGTTCCACCCATTAAGTCTCAAAATAAACTAAATTTCTCAGTTTGATTCCTCTATCAGTTCCTATAATTCATAAATATCATAAATTTTCTTTATATTTTAGTTTCTTATTTTAATTGATCCATGAGCCCATGTTTACCCTTGAATTTCAATATCATACATGCTTATGATTAAGCATCAATTATATATTATATTATTCATAATTTTTTACTTCAGTTACAAAACTCCTTATGACATTTAGTTTATGGAAATTGTCATGAGTAGTTGCATTCTTCAAAGATGTTGGGTTATGAACACATGATGACCTAGATTTTTATGCCTATGTTAATGAATACTCATTCCTCTACATTTATATGTCGTAGGACACTTTCTAGATGAAGTGTCTACTATTCCAGTCTCAGTTATCAACATTTTGAGCTTATATATTATTTAATTTAATAAACCATATAGTTAACAATTATTTTTTAGTTGGAAGTATTACTTAGCACCGAGCAGAAGCAGGGATGAAAACTCACTCACTAATTAGGCTTAAACCTTTATATCTTAGTTCCTTGTTTTAATTGATCCATGAACCCATGTTTACCCTTGAATTTCAATATCATACATGCTTATGATTAAGCATCCTTTATATATTATATTATTCATAATTTTTGACTTGAGTTACAAAATTCCTTATGACATTTAGTTTATGGAAATTGTCATGAGTAGTTGTATTCTTCAAAGATGTCGGGTTATGAACACCTGATGACCTAGGTTTTTATGCATATGTTAATGAATACTCATTCCTCTCTATTTATATGTCATAGGATGCTTTCTAGATAAAGTGTCTACTATTTCAGTCTCAGTTATCAACATTTTGAGCTTATCTGTTATTTAGTTTAATAAACCATATAGTTAATAATTATTTTTCAGTTGGAAGTAGTACTTAGCACCAAACAGAAGCAGGAATGAAAGCTCACTAACTAATTAGGCTTAAACCTTTAGTAAAAGTGCCTATCCCAGAACTATGACACCATTATAGGTTCTAAAGGGTCACCCATCAAAGTAGGCTTAAAAACTTAGTCCTTTTAGACATCTATTTAGTGGATCTACTCATTTAGCGTTGAACTCTTGACAAGGTATAGAACACCCTTCCAGCTGGGGTTATAAGTTTAACCCCGATTATCTCAGATTAAGGTATGTAGGTTAACAGTAGCTTCCATAATTCATACTCAGACCTTGCATGACCTTGTATTCAGATTATTCATCATTTTTATATTTACATGTTCATTACATGGTTATTGCATTATTTTATATATTCCAGCTACATATTTAGCTTATCATGTCATTTTCTGCAAATTCAGTTCATATAACATTGTGCATATCCTGCATGCTCAGTATATTTAAAGTACTGACTACATACTTTCTTTGTGCTATATTATTTTATAAATATAGGTTAAGAGTTCCATCATCTATCTCTCGTCTAACTCGCAGTTAGCATGATTTTGTGCCAATACTAGTTGTGGAGTTTGTTGAGTCCTTATTATCTAAAGACTAGTTCTTAGTACTTTTATTGTATTATTATTTAAGTTTAAGATAGTTAGAGTTAACTAGGGGATTATCCCAACAACTCATCATATTAAGAGACTTGCAAACAGGAAGTTAGATTTTTAGCATATTGATTATGTCAGACAGTCTTAGTTTTGGAATTTAGTATTGATTTTGCTTACATTAATGTCATATTATTTTAGTTCTTGCTCGGTTCTTCACCATTTATTTCAGTATTCTTAGTGTTATGCCAGGCCATGGGTTAGCATGGGGTCACTTGTGACTCTAAGCATTGCGTTATGACTAAGGGGTAGTCTCAGGTCCTGATAAACTTAGTATTAAAGCATCAGATTTAAAGGGTCTTAGGGTGTCTTAAAATTACGTTAATTAGAGTCTTGTTCAAGGGTGTGAAGCACACCAAACTTACAAGTAACAGGATATAAAATATGTTAGGAAAAGTTTTACTTCTTCCATGTTCATATCATGTGATAGAGTGCGAAGTCTATCAAAACCTTTTTATAAATCATACTTTTTGTATTTACAGAAAATGCCTCCCAAAAGATCCAATAGAAGGAGAAATAGAATTGGTAACAAAAATGAGAACTAATAAGTACCTCTAGCTCTAGTAGACCCATTGGATGAACAAGTATCTCACATCGAATTCATGACTACTTTGACAATATTATCCCAGTCCATGACCATGCAGAATAACCAAGAAGTTCTAGAGCCAGTCAACCTGGCAGTGAATACTGTAGCAGCCAAAGACTTCACTTGAATTAATCTTTTGGTATATTTTTGGTCAAGTATGTAGATGATCTATAAGGTTTCCTAGATATTATTTAGAAAGTTACTGAGATCATGGGTGTCTCTCATACTCACAGTGCTGACTTGACTGCTTATTAGTTACAAGGAGTGGCTCATACTTGGTATAAATAATGTAAAGATAATAGAGGTGTGAATGCATGATCGATAGAGCAGGATGAGTTTGTTTCTTCTTTTATAGACACATTCTTCCTTCTTGAGTTAAGGGAACCCAAAGTTCAGGATTTCATTAATCTAAAGTAGGGTAACATGAGTATAAATGACTATTCTCTCAAGTTTACTCAATTGGCTAAGTATGTGCTGGCAATGGTTGTTGACTCCATGCCTGCATGAGTAAGTTTGTGTCTTGTGTTTATGAGGATATGGTCAAAAAGTGTAGGACTACTATGTTGGTTAAGAATATTGACATCTCTAGGTTAATAGTAGGGTTGTTCAATTGGAACCATAATCGATAAGCCAAGAAAATAGTTAATATATTGGTTTATTAATATTGGATTATTAGATTAACAATTGGAAAACAAATTGAAATTTTTTTGTTAATGGATTATCAGTGCGAGGGTGAATTATTAAATTTCTTATTGGATAAACTGTTAACCCATTAAGAATTATTATGCTTATATTTTTCAACTAGGTATAGAAAATACACATTAGTAACCTTAAAAACCCATTTAATATTCCACCACTAAGTAAAATTGATAAAATCAAAATGCTGCTCCTTAAATTGATCATACCAAAGTAATTCTTCTTGCTCTCGATTTTAGACTTTTGATTATGACAAAAGTGCTTCATGTTTGATTAGCTAGCTCACATGTATCAATACTAGCTACATATTTATATGCTGTATTTCTTAGTTATTGTAGACAAAAATGTATATTTAAAGTACAACTTAGTTAATATTTGTCAAATAAATAATTTTTTGCATTCAAACTGAAAGTATAATCTTTCATGATTTCTTACTGTGACTAACTAGAAAACTATAAGCTTAAGTAAAGTCAAAAAAATAGTTTTGTTTGATGGAAATCAGTGTATTGGTGAATGAAACTGTGAAAGTGAAAGAATGGAACATGAAATGGTTGAGCCAACATACCGCCCGATAACTATCCGATAATTACTAACCCAATATTGAACCAACCGATATCTTATTTGTTGTCTAGTAGATTAATATATTTAAAAATTGGTATTTGATAAGCCAAACCATTAGGAATATTTATCTGTTCGATCCATTTGATAAATATCCCTAGTTGATAGTTTATGCTCAACAAATAGAAGGAGAGAAAATTAAGGTGAAGGAAAAAGAGTGTAAAGAAGGATAGAACATGTAGCTTTAATTTTTCTTAGTAGAGGTTAGATGGTGGTAATCATTCCTAGTTACACTTGAAATATAACGACCTAATTTTTCTGGAACCGGAATGTCACATGGTGCTCATGATCTCAAAGGACCACAAGCTAACCTTTTACTGATTTCTATGCCTAGACATTGCATAATATAGATAATAAATATGAAAACTAGCCATAAGGTTCAAAATATCTAAAAATACTCAAAATTTAAAACTGAATACTGATACATCTATCCGAAAAGCCTCTAAACTATTTAAGCTGTGGAGTTGATGGGACATGTCCCTAGCTAACTCCGTCTACTAAAAATAAACAAAATCTGATGCAATAATGATAAAAGGATCATCCTCGAATAAAGAGGACTCACTGCTATGTCTACTGCTGCTGACTGGGACTGAGCTGCTAAGGGTACTCTGATCTCGTGCCTCTGAACCTATGGTGTCAAATAAAATACCATAGCACAAATGCGTTAGTATGGGAAGGTACCAAGTATGCATACGAGTAAGGCTAAATGCAAGGGCTTATGCATGAACAATTACTTAACTGAAATATTTATGAGAGTACTAAATGAGAACACATGCATGAATGCACAAATCATAACTAGAACCATCATGACTCTGAATACTGAAACTCGAATACTACATTAATGCATCTGAACTCACTACTAATACGGAGATACTGAACATCTGAATCATCTAATACCAATAACTAAGTACTGGAGTTGAGATCAGTCTTATCTAGCGAGTGATCTCGAAATCTGAGAATACTGAAGCTGATTGACTAAATATACTCACGTCATTGATTGAATTTTGAGCTTTCTACTCTCGACTGACTGATCAAACCTCTCTAACAGATGATTCCAAAATCTAATATCAATGATAAAAAAAAGATCATATCTGAATCTGACAACAAGACTACTCAACTAATTCTGAGATTGAGATCAAGCCTATCTGATGGGTGATCTCTAAATCTGATAATAAGAATACTCAACTAAATCTGAGACTGAGATTAAGCCTATCTGGAGGGTGATCTCTAGATCTAATAACAAGAATACTCAACTAAATCTGAGACTGAGATCAAGCCTATCTGACGGGTGATCTCCAAATCTGATACTGAATAACTTTATATGAGACCAAGCCTATATGATGGGTGGTCCATGAATCAATGGAACTATCTAAGTTCCTCATTAAGATAGATGACTGTATTTGACAGTCCTGATTTCTAAAGATTGATACTGAAACTGTAACTGTGGGAAGTAGTTACTTAACTGACATGCCCCAAATCTTAACTGGTGGGGTCCAACCTGTAACCCCAGCTGGAAGGGTATCAATATCATGCCATGGGTAAAGACCTCTCTGGTCAAGCCTATCTAATGGGTGATCCTCGTAGGAAGTCAAGCCTAAGGCATGCAATAATCAAGCCTATCTAATGGGTGACCAGCCTTTCTTGACGGGTCACTCCTGTATCCTGCACTGGCTATGCCATTCTGGAGTGCAGGGATTGCTCCTAACGGATTTGACTCTCTGATGGAGAGCCTCTATCCCTTCCCTCACTCAGTGCTAGCTCCTCCTCCCAACTAAAATACTTTGATCTGATTCTTAACTTAACACAAACTAAGCTGAATCTGATATTGATCATTTTTCTCGAACGATCTGACTGAGTTAAGGTGAATTCACTTGGTTCCATATCTTATGGAATACTATTGAATTTTGTTATCTCACTGAATGATACTGAGCTTTGAATAGAGTACTCTATTACTACAGAGGTCAAAACTTAACTCTTGACTACTACTAGATCAGAGATGGGTATAGAACTGAGGCTAGATTACTAGTGATACTAAGATTACGACGATTATAGAGATTACTGAGATTTCTTAAGTTCTGTATCTGTCAGAGAATACAGAGTTCTATAACTCTCTAAGTTCTGAAAATCATGGTTCGACTGGAACTATCTTGAAAACTGATATGAGCTCTAGACAATAGCTAAATTGTCGGGTATAAATACCCCCAAGACTCGATAACATAAAAATAAAACATAAACATTCTTGAATAATCAAGACCATGGACAATCATTCACCATCACAATCACTAAGGCATCACTTCAAGTATTTAGGAATCCTAAACATGTAATAACATAGGGGTACATGCTATTGGATCATACTCCATTTAACAAGGTCTTGCATCAAATACTTGGCCTATATTAAAGTCTTAGAATATATCAAAGAGCACATAATTGGGGAATTTCATGCTATCATATCACAATTAATTCACTAAGGCTTTTCAACAAACACTTGACATGCATGGGCTTGCACACAATTGGGGATTTCTAGTCAAC
>NC_061113.1:205248215-205293109 GCF_002878395.1 Capsicum annuum | reverse complement strand
ATTGGGGATTTCTAGTCAACATGCTATAATGGCTCTAATTCCTTCACATAAGCATTTTATCAAACATATGGGGAGCATGCTTTGCTTATTCAATAATTTTCTTCACTTAATTGACATGAACACATCACTTAACAAGCAACTTGAAGAGGGTTTATCATGAACATCACATGAATATCACATACTAGGGTCAAATCTTGAAAACCTTGCAAACAAACATGAATCAAAACTCAATAATATCATAAACATCAATTTCAACTCAGATGATTCATGAAAATCCAAAAACATAAGATCTTTGAATTTTAGAAAAGGGTTCTTGAGCTTCTTGGATAAAAGGAACCCAAAAATTAACATCTACATACCTTAGAGAAACTCTTTCTTGAAAGCTCTTGGAGAGATTCTTGATTTCTTAATTTCTCTTGATTTTTCCTTGAAAAAGAAGGAAGGGTTTTGATTTTGTAGAAACCCTAGTTTTTGATATTAAAGATGAGAAAATAAAGTTGTGAGCCTTGATCGGATATAAATAGGGGCTGAAAAGAGTGGGAAAATACCCAAAGAGCCCTTTTAAAAATGTCTTAAAAATGCTGAATCAGGGATTGCGACGGTTGAAACGATGGTCTGTCACTCAGTCTGATGGTCCATTGGATCATCCATTGCATATTGGACTGGAAAAGAATACACTACCTCGAGGTGACGGTTGAAGTGATGGTCCGTTGCAAACCTGACGGTTCATCGGACCATCCATCGCACATTGGCCAAGATGAGGTCATACTACCTCAGCGTGACGATCCCAGTGACAGCTCATCACAGCCTCGATGGTCCATCATCCTGGTCGTCGCACTTGGACCAGGAAAGGGAGCCACTGCCTTGGTTGCGATGGGCTGGGCGATGGTCCATCATAAGCTCGATGGTCAGTCAACCCAGCCGTTGCACCTGGGTGGTTTCGACTATTTTTAGTACATAACTTTCTCGTTCGTTGCTGGATTTTGATGAAATTGGTATCGATAAAAAGCTTAGTCAATGCTCTACATGACAAAAAGTTGATATTAGGGAAATTCTGCATGGTTCAAATTATTTATCACTTGGGAATACACTTCTTAACCTTTTTGGACAAGATTTATGCTTCACTTGACATGCTCTAAGGCTTAGACTATGAGAGAAATTTATAGGGTCTTACAAGAAATCTTTAGCTCCAACCCCATCTTCTGATAATGCTCCAACGCGCAAGTTCAGGCAAAAGATAATTAAGATACAGTACTAGGCTTTAAGTCCTAAGTAGTATGAATAGTAGTTGTATTAGCCCAGTTGCAAGAAGTAACAACAGGGGTTTGTGTATGGCTAGTAATAAGTTTCTTTTTAGGTCTGGCAAGCCAAGCTACAAATAAGGAAATGTCTAGTGGCTTCATAGAGAGGTAGGTATGCTGGTCAATGAATTTTGTCTAACTCTTCAGAAACTCTAGTAGGTCACTCGAATCAACAGGGTGCCTTATCTATTACAGTTGGAGAACAATGTTAGAACAAGTTCTATTCCCTACAGACTCGATAAGATCAAGAGGTTCTCTTGATGTGGTCACTGGTTTATATCATGTATTTATATGTATGTCTATGCATTATTAGATACCAGAGTCATACTTTACTTTATGACTCCTTATGTAAAAGTAGACTTTAGCTGCATTCCAATAATCCTATCAGATGCTTTTTTAGTCTCTACTTTGGGAAGATTCAGTCAGAGCTACACGAGTATACATAAATTGCCAAGTCATAGTTTCTTAGAAATTCACCTTAGTTGATCTCGTAGAGTTAGAAATGATAGGTTTTAATGGTATTCTTATAATGGATTGGCTCCACTCTTGCTATTCCCCCATTAATTTCTGAAATAGACTAGTCCTATTTCAGTTTCCAAATGAGTCAATTAGAGAGCAGTCATTCATTAATTGTATAAATAGACTAGTATAGTTTTAATTTACAAATGAGTCGGTCAAAGAGTGGGCCTCAATTAATTGTAGAAATAGACTAGTCTAATTTTAATTTCCAAATGAGTTGGTCAAAGAGTGGAAAGATAGTATCTCAGTGACTATAGGTCGATTTGTCTCTTACCTTAAGGCGAGAAAAATGATTTCCAAAGGGTGTATCTATCATCTTGCTCAAGTTAAGGATTTAAAGTCTGAGACTCCAACTCTTGAGTCTGTACCGGTGGTAATATTTTTCCTAAAGATTTTCCCAAAGTTTCTCTCGATTGGGAAATTGGCTTAAGAATAGATCTCATTCTATATACCCAACCTATTTCGATGTCACACTATAGAATGGCTTTAGTCAAGCTTATAGAGTTGATGGAACAATTGATAAAACTCCTGGAAAAGGGTTTTATCTGGCCTAATATCTCTCCATGGGGTGCTCAAGTTCTTTTATGTATAAGAAAGACGATTATCTTAGAATGTACATCGACTATTGTCAGTTGAACAAAGTCACAATCAAACACAGTATCCTATTCCCAGGATTGATGACTTTTTTGAAAAACTTCATAGTCCTAGTTTCTTTGTAAGATAGATATTAGATTCGACTATCATCATCTTAGAGTCAGAAAACATGACATTCCAAAGATAGCTTTCAGAACATGGTATGGTCACTTCAAATTTAATGTTATGTCTTTTGGAATAATGAATAGTCCTGTAGTTTTTATGGACTTGATCAATAGGATATTAAAGAAGTATTTTGATGTGTTCATCATTGTCTTTATTTATGGCATCCTCATTTATTCACAGAGTGAGGATGAACATGCAAATTATTTGAGGATTCTCTTGCATACTCTCAAAGATCACGAGTTACTCCCTTCATCCCATTTTATATGTCGCTATTTGATTGGGCACAGAGTTTAAGAAATAAGGAAAGACTTGGTAATGTTTATCAAATTATCCTTTATTAAAAATATGCTCCTATCTTTTTTTTAATTAAGTGGGATCAATAAGGGTAAAAGTATAATTATGTCTTTAAATAGTTACCAAATAAGGAAAGATGACCTTCTTTTTGGGACTGACAAAAAAGGAAACGATGACACATAAAATGGGACAGAGGGAGTATTTTCTAAGTTCAACAAGTGAGAATATTGGTTGAAATCAGTATCCTTGCTCAAATCATTTCTGGTGAGGGCATTTAGGTTGATCCTCAAAAGACCAAAGTAGTTGGGAATTATCCTAGACATATTTGTCCATCAAATATCAGGAGTTTTGTGGTTTTAGTTGGTTACTAAAAATGGTTTGTTGAGGTATTTTTCTCTATTTCTTCCCCAACAAATTGACATAGAAGAAAGTTAAGTTTCAGTGGTTTAATTCCTACGAGGAGAGCTTTTTAGAGTTGATGACTTTGACTCACCTCTACTCTAGTGTTGACTTTGCTAAATGGTTTAGATGGGTTTATGGTCTATTGCAATACTTCCTGAGTTAAATTTGGTTGAATTTTGATGCAGCATGGCAAGGTTATTGCATATGTCTCTAAACATATCAAGCCTCATGAGAAGAATTAGTCGACTCATGACCTTGAGTTGGAAGCTGTGTTTTTCACCTTACAAATTTGGAGGATTTATCTTTTTGGAATTCATGTTAATATGTTAATAGATCACAAGAGCCTTCAATACATGTTTGGTGGGAAAGATCTAAATTTTCATCAGAAGAGATGACTTGAGTTGTTGAAGGATTATTATATGAGTATCTTATACCATCTAGGTAAATCCAGTGTAGTAGCTGATGCTTTTAGCAGGTTATATATGGGAAGTGTTGCCCATGTAGAGGATGAGAAGAAAGAGTTTATTCTCAAGGTTCACTAGATTGCTAGATTAGGAGCTTGATTAGTTGATTTATCTGAAGGTAATATCTTAGTTCAAAATCTTCATTGAAAGCTGAGGTGAATAAAAAGAAAGATAGTGATTATTTTTCTTAATTCTAAAAGAGTTTTCCAAAGTCAGAAGGTTGCAATTTCTTTTAGATAGATATAGTATTCTTTGTTGTTAAGGCATAATATGTGTTACAATTATCGATGACTTAAGATAAAAAATACTATACAAGCTCACAGTTTGTATTCTATTCACCCAAGAGACACTAAGATATACTATGATTAATGAGAAGTCTGTTGGTGGAATGGCATGAAGAAAAATATCATGGAATTTATGTCTAAGTGTCAGAATTGCCAGCAGGTTAAGGTTGAGAGAAGAGGCCTAGATGTATTCTTCATGATATTATTATTCCTACTTGGAAGTGTAAAGTTGTGAATATGGACTTCATTACAAGGTTGCCTCATACTCGCCAACAATATGATTCTATTTATGTTATTTTATACCAAATGACTAAGTCAGCCCATTTCATGTTAGTTAACTCTTCAAATTCTGTTGAGGATTATGGTAGACTCTATCTTAGAGAGTGGATAAAATTGTATAGTATCCCTTTGACCATCACATCAGATAGGTTACTCAGTACACCTCCTAGTTTTGGAAGACTTTTCAGAAGGTTCTTAGTACTCAAGTTTATCTTAGTATGACTTTTCATCTATAGATAGACGGTCAGACAAAGTGGACTATTCATACTTTAGAGGACATATTGGGATCATGTGTGATTTACTTCAAAGGTAGTAGGGATGGCCATTGGCCCCATTTGAAGCATTTTATAATTGGAGGTGTAGATCTCCTATTGGTGTGGGCTGATTCCCATTTCTTCTTCCGTTTGTCTTTCTAGGAGGAATGTTCTATAAACAAAAATAAGATTGAATTATAAAGGGAGTTTAAATTAAGCTCATGCTCATTAGCATGACATGAATACTGAAAGAAGGGAAACTTTTCCGAAAACGTCTTATAGCATCTTATCCATAATTGTGGTGTGTTTCACACCCATGTACAAGACTCTATTCAACATGACTTTCAGACTCCTAGGACATATTAAAACCTTAGGTTCTAATATCAAGTTTGTAACGCCATGAGAGTACACCCCAAACACCACACGGTGCTTACAGTCACAAGTGACTACAAGCTAACCCATGAGTTGGTACCGACTATAAGCACTGAATATTATACTGATAATGAATATATGCGAAAACAGCCAAATATGTTACAAGGTTTAAATTATGAAAAAACAATACAACTGAAATCCACCAATCTGAAATATACGCAAAAATACTAAAAACTGATAGATAAAACTGACAACTAACTGACTGTCTGAAATGTGTCCAAAAGACTCTAAACTGACTGAATAATAGTTGATAGGACAGGACCCAACTAAATCAAACTAACTAAAATAAAATATTGAACAACTGAATAAATCTAAGATAAATAACTATGTCCCCCGATAGATGAGGACTTACCATGACTACTACTGCTGATGCGTTAGAATGTCTAAGTGCAGTTGGGAAGCTGAGTGTTTTAACCTATGATATGAGACATCATAGCACAAGAAAAGAGTATGTGATCAGTACTTTGAAAGTACTGGTATGATAAATGATGTTAGGCTGATATGAATGGGCTCATGTGCATGAATAATCACTGACTGAATGAATAATATAAGGTAACTAATGCATAGTATGCATGAAAGCTATAAAATCTGAGAATGCATGACCAAGCATAAAACATGATACTGAAATAGGTCTGTAAACTAAAATCTAAGTACTAACTTAACTGACAAACTAAATGCTATGGTTAAGCAAACCTGAACTGACTTTTGAACTGAGACTGGACTGAGACTGTAGGAGCTTTAATCTAAATAACATGCCCAAATCTGAGTAAGTTGAGGTCCAACCTATGACCCCAATTGGAAGAGTGTCAATACCATGCCACGGGTACTAACACTAGCTATGTGGATCCACTAAAGTGAAGTCCCGAAGGACTAAAGAGTCACCCTCTACTAGCAGGTTCTCTAGTGAGATATATGTCAATCCTTAACTAGCTTGTTAATATCTCAACCTACGTTGGCTATGTAGTTCTAGAAAGAAGGGACTGCTACTAACAGTCGCACCCTCAACTGGAAAGTGAGCCCCCATCCCTAGGTTCACTCAGTGCTAAATCCTATTCCCAACTGGACTGACTCTGATTACTCGATTGAACTAAGCTTACTAATATGATAACTGACTGAACTGATAATACTATAGTTATTCAAAACCATTTTGAAAATACCGAGGCTAAGTAAAAATCTAAGTTTTCGGGCATTCATAACCCCAAGACTCAATAATAATAACATTAGAGACATACTAAAGCTTTAAAGCATAATAAGTAGTCATTGTTCAAAATCCAATCATTTAGGCTTTTCACCAAACACTTGAAATTCATGAACTTAGGCATGGGGATGATTGAAACATGTGGGAATAACATAATCACAACACTAACACCATACATTGGGGATTTAACATGGAATTTCATGCTACAAATATGTAAGGGCTACTTTCCTACTAAAATCACTTGCAAACATCAGGTTTAACTGAAATTCATAAAAGCTTTGTAAATATGTAAATTTATGATTTAAAACATAAAAATAGGTTCTTGGACTCCATGGGTGAAAAGGACCCATGGATGAACATCTAACATACCTTAAAGCTTTAATCTTGCAAGAGAATTAACTTGCTTGATAGTCCTTAGGTGATAAAGCTTGAATTCTTGAGTTTTCTTGAAGGAATAATAATTGAACTTGATGAATTTGGGTGATGTCAAGGGTTTATTTTAGAGAGGAATTGAGGAAATTGGGCATATAATGCCTTAACTGATGATAAATCCCATGTTTTCACATATTGGAGCGGTGGAAAATGACAAGACTGCCCTACTGAAACTTTAATTCACAACTGAAATGCAGATTATTGAGGTACCGCTATACGATGGGCCACCCATCGCTATAATGGTTGTGTTGCATTACTAATGCAATGACTTGATATTTCTGAAGTACAAACACGAGCCAAACCTTGTCTGAAAAATCCAAAACATCCCTAAGACATGATACTTACACTCCTAAACATGAATTAACTTAGAAACCATCATCTCGGGTTCATAATGGTCACTTTAAAATCATCAAAGTTAAGAGACCAAAAATAAAACTATCTCCCCAACACTTAGCTAAATTCTTAGGTTCTAAGCATCTTATGCATGCGCTATGGGCTGAACTGAGCTAAGACTAATACAAGGTATTATATAAAACTAGCAACTTCAATCACTCTCACAAAGATTTCACCACATATCCCCTATCCTAACTATTTCACATAACAAAATTCATCTTCTTCTTCCCTCTTAAACTATAACCTTAGCTCGAGTAGTCACACAAAAATGTAACACCATAAGAAACATCCACTCTCTCATCTAAAATGCTACTATTTTTTTATAAAAACTATCTTACTAACATTTGCAAGGTCATTGAGGGACTAGAGCATAAGCAACATGAATGGGAGTGACTATTCATTTATACTTGTACTACTCAAGGGATGAGGGGTCCAAGATGTAAGATACGATACTATAGGAACAAAGTACTTCATATATCAAATGCCTATATCCTAAATAGAAAGTCATTCGGGAGTAAACATACACAACATGAGTTCTTAGGGTTTAGCCCAGTGAGAAACATGAGCGCATATATCATGAGTTGTATAATATAAAGCCAGGATTCATATATTCAAGGATTATGACAAGGATTGCTTCTTGAAACTATTGCTTCTCATTTTTAAAGCTAAGGTGGTCATGAGTTTGCATAAACTTTATCATTTTGGGCTAAACATGGAATAAAATGAATCAGTGACATGTAAAAATATAGTTTCTTAGAACCAAGCATTATGTGAAACATGGATTTATAGATCACGAGCATCATAACATAGAGCTTGGATACTTGAAAAACTGGATTATTGAGACATCATTGATTCTAGTTTGAAGGTCGGACCATGACATAAGTTGAATAGATAACTCAGACTTCAGGTGTACACATGAGTTGAATACATAAGACATTGATAGAGGTCCCTTTAAGTTAAAGTAGGAGGAGTTTGCTTGAATAGGAATAGATTTATCATGACTCCTCCCTGAAAGTCGCCATAATGAGAAAATTCAAGAACTACCTTAGTTCATCATCTCCCCCATAGATCAAAGTAACAATCCTAGACTTTCAGACATATCCTTTAATCAAATCTACAACCACAACTCTCACCACAAAGGGGTATCACTATACACATGAATTCTAGGCTCTCCCTAACACACTATTATAGGAAAAACACTAACTTCTTGCTATGACATTCCTACCACGTGCACTACTCTTTAATTTATTTTTGCCTCCAATCTTGAACTCTAAGCTCACTACCTTTCAACATTAGTTTGGGAATGAAGAGTGACCATTTTGAGAGAATACATAAATTTTAAGGCATAGAAATGGGTTATAAAAATATTGGACGGTCTATAGGACATAAAAGGACTAAATAACCTTAAAATAATTTTTAAAAAAGCCCTGTTGATGAAGAAAGCGAGGTCTGTGGTAAATTCACCTTTTTTACAATGCACAACCTATCTTCCATGCCCAATCTTTCCCCAATGCATTGAAACCTATCCAGGGACGTCCTATACTCAATCTAAGGACCATGTAAGCTTATTTTAAGCACAATTTAGACTCCAAAAACACTCGACCTATTACCAACTGATTGCTCCAACACTAACCCTCATATACACATATACATCACATTTGTCCACTTAAACTTTTCATAAGTTATCAACCTAGGATCTTTCTTACATTTTATCAAACCTACTGCTTCATTCCCACAAATTCGCATCATAAATCTTGAGTTAACATTCTTATCCCCAGGATCCGCATCTAAAGTTCAAGCCTAGTGCCTAGCACCAAATGTGTACCATACCACTAATGAAACATACCACATACTATACTAGTCCACCGAATAGAAAAATCAACGTAAATTTTTTATTTCACTTAAGTACGGCCTAGAAGATCATCCTCTCTACAACATTACTACCACATCTTAGAATCTTTTACACACATTTTCATATGCTTGACTAATTTATCACTACTAGAGAAAAAGAATCAAGGGAGTGAAGTCACATAATAAGGATAGTTGATCTTAAGTTAATAACATAACCTGTATGATCTATTAGCATATTCTACCTTCTCACATCATATCTACTTACCAATACATTTATCACAACAATCTTCAAAATTCCATAAACACCAATAAGTCTCTACTCATAACTTATTGGCTAATCTACCTCTTTCCATTCATAACCTGTAAATGATTTCTACAACTCCCGTAACTATGCATTTTGAGCTCCTACTCTATTTTAAATAAATACTAATCATAGCCAATCACTTCCTCTACAGACTACCATATAATCTACAAAACTTGCTAAAATATTAGTTAATCGACATAAAAGGGCTAACCACCCATTAGTCAAGGGTGATACAACTAAAACTAATTTCTTTACACAAAAGTTACCCTCTTTATGATCATTAAACTTATGACTTCATATAAAAAACTTCAGGATGATCTTACAACCATTAGGTTATGACACCTTAACATATACTACTGCTTGGGTGGAAATACTATTCGAATATTCTGCTAAATATGCCTACCCTTAAGAATGACATATACAATAAGGATTCTAAAAGAGGCTAAATACACTTCATACCTCATTCTAAAATACATAGGGGATATAAACATAGGTATAAAATTTAATGAGAACACTTCAAAGTACTAACGGTTTCCTCTCAAGTCCTGGTGCTACTTCATATCCCTTTTGATGACTCAACCGAAAAGGACCACCTCATTAGACTCTAGGCTTTTTCATTATTATGTCCTTGATAGTGAGGCATGGCCTATAATATTATAGCAAGGAAGAAATTTAGATAACCGTCATATGTACAACACCATCACAATATCTAGAGTATAAAAGAATAGGAAACAACTCCAAAATTCTTGATAGCCTCCTGATTATAAGTATGGTGCACAACATGCCCATAAATAAGACTCTACTAGACACATCTTTGTAGACACCCTGAGACCATGAACCATGCTATGATACCAAGCTTGTCTCAACCCAAGCTGAGGCCTTGGCTGCAACGGGTATCCTGAGCCATGAAGGCCCAAGAGACCCCTTAGCATACTATCATAAGCATAATCCATATATAAATAAAAGTGTGGAATATATAATGAAATTAAGGAAATTTGAAAATAAAATTATGTCAATAATGTTATGATAGTACAATGACAAGATCTCGTCTACAAAGCCTCTACTGAGAATTAACTTTCTAGGCCAGAACAAGGCCCTCGGTTGGACTTAACATTGAGCTAGGTGATATTTAAGACTTCAATCTATCCCCGAAGAGGTTCCCAACCTAGAAAATAATTATTCACACATATTTCTAAGTAGAAACCATTGGGTTTGGGTCTGTATACGTAGGAAAGACAGTTTAAACTTTAGCCTGTAAAAGCAGGGTGTTACACAAATAAAATTGACTAAAATTATAATTTAGGGTTGTTTATTTAATAAACTAGTTTTAAATCCTACCTTTTTAACTCTACCTAACTGTAAAATCCTAACAACACCAAAACCACACACCAGCCCACTCCAGCACCCCCAAGCCTAAATCTTTTAACCCATTTCAGCCCAAACATCAATAATTCTCTCTCCTAAGCAGCGTACAACAGAACACCCAAACAACAACAACTGTTTCAACAATAACAAAAATCATATCAACAACAACATACATCACCAAACAATAAATTTCACCAGCATTTTCAACCAGCAATATCGACAACTCGCAACTACCCAACTCGCGAAAGAAATCTCCTACACCCACACAATAGCAACAACCAATGTTTGAATTTCAAATTTGTACATAAATAGTACAATTCTAGCTTGCTTACAAAACCTTATCCTTAATTTGAAATACTCAATCAACATTCTTAAAAATTTCATTGAAATTTTCTATTTCACTTTACCAATTCATAAAGAATTGAGATTTTTGGGTTCCCATATAAACCTATTTCTTTAACTATCATAAGGGGTTTTTTTCTGGAACCAAAAAAGGACTAATTGTTCTCTTCTCTAGGCTAGAATTTTGTACTTCAATCCCTAGCCTTAGAGTTGAAAGAATTGTGATTTAAGTTCTATTTTTGTTATTGTTTTTGAGTCCAGAAAAGTGAAGAAGTCATTGTCAATTTGTCATCCTGGTTTGCTGCTCCAAAAAAGTTAAACACAATCTTTTTCTTTTAAATTCCCTTATTTTTCTTTTCTTCTTCATGAAAATAGTGTAATAGTGAGATTATATGTTATAGAAAACTATGATTTTTCTATCTCCTTTAATGAGTTTGGTAATTTGAATATTACACTAAGATAATCATAAATGTGTCAAAGGAAATGAGTCATGACCTGAAACACCCCTTAGTCATAACACGGTGCTTAAGGCCACATGTGACCCTAAGCTAACCCATGATCTGTCACAAGCTAGAAATACTAAAAGAAGATAACAAAATACTACATGAAAGTCATCTAATCAAATATCTGAATCATCAAATCAATAAGAAAAGGATCTGAAACATATTACTGAAAACATAACTAATTTTCTGATTGTCTGAAAGCCTCAAAACATGATGAGTTATTGGGACAGGTCCCCAACTAACTCTAACTAATGAAATAACATGAAATAAAGTACCAGAAAGCATAATAAGTAATATGGATAGTCCTTGAATAATGAGGACTCACTAATCTTGTAGCTGAGTGATACATGAACAGACTACGTGCAATATGGGTACTAAGCATCCGACTCTATATTGTGAAACCAACATAGTACAAAAGAGAGTATACGGTTATTCTTTGAATGTACTAGTATATGAGATAGGAACTAACTAATATACATATAGGTACTGAGTAAAAATGTATAAACATGTAAAAAAAATACAGGACCAAGCATGAACATGTATTGGAATGATCTGAATAATAGATAGCTAATATATGGACACTTATTCAAGCAAACCTGAACTGATATAATCTAAATACTTAACTGAAACTATGGAGGATAACATTTAACCGACATGCCCTAATCTAAAATGATTAGGGTCCAACCTGAAACTCTAGTTAGAAGGGTGTCAGTACCTTACCAAGGGTACCAAAACTGGCTATATGGATCCACTAAACTGATCTCTTAAATTACTAGGGTGTCACCGTAAACTGGCAGGTGCCCTTAAGAGAGTATCAACCTTATATTGGTAGGAAGATCTCTCAAAACCTTCGCTGGCTACACAGTTCTAGAACTTAGAGACTGCAACTAAAAGTCTCACCCTATGCTGGTAGTTTAGCCTTCATCCTAGGTTAACTCGATGCTAAGCTCTACTCCCAACTGAACTGACACTGATGATGATAACATGATTAACATGATTCAATATTGACAGTTGCTGAACATGATAATGTTATGAATTTTGTAGTACAAGTATGGTATAAAAAACTTGAAATGTTAAAAGTTGTAACATGCATGATTATCTAGGTATTGGGTGTTCATAACCTACCAAGATTGAAAAATATAATTTAATACAATAATATCAAGACAGTGACATGATAGGAAATTTCATTACTTAAACTCAAAAATTCAACAATTTTATCAATGTACTGAGTTATCATGATTAAAGTACTGAAGAGTGCTTGAACTTATGAGAAAATGCTTATTCATGGTTGAATTCAAGAATTAACTAGTAGAATTATGGAATTCATACTTTTCATGGAGCCCTAAAACAAAAAATGAAATTAGACTTGAGAATTTAGTAAACTTTGGGAGTCAATGGATGGAAGAAACCCATTAATAAGTATCCCACATACCCGAATATAGAAGCTTGCAAAATCTCCTTGCAAATTGGACTTGTTTGATGAAAGCTAGTTGTTTCTTGGGAGAAGATAAAATTGCTCCTTTTTGGTTTCTCTGAGTAAAATTATAATTAATCATGTAATTGGGGATTTTGGGGCTTTTATACTACCCTTTTTGAAGCCTAAACGACGTGGGTTAGGCTTTTAAAGGAGTGAAAAATGACTCAAAAGCCCTTGAAAAATCATGCATAAAATTGGGTCCCCAATTATTGTGACTCACCTCATGACTCATTACGATGGGTCACGAGTCATGATCTGAGTCTTAACCTAGAACTATAAGGCTTGGGTCCTTACTGGTCTAACTACGACTTACTCCTTATGACCCATTATGACTAACTATGAATCATAAGGTAGAGTCGTAGTCTGAAGCTTCAGTATTTCATTATTCATTGGTAAGAATATGAGTCTATATTATGACTCATAAGGACTGGATAAGAGTTATACGGTGGACTCTTACCCATTGGGATGACTTCTGGGATCATATACAAGTTAAGCTATGAGTCCACATAACGACTCGTAAAGTTTAACTATGAGTCATACGCTGGACTCATAACCAAGGGAATAGATTCTTGGTGAACACTATTATAGTAATGGGTCCTCCTAATGACTCATTAGGACTGGTAATGAGTTATATGCTGAATTCATTACCTTTGGGCTAATCTTAAAAAATTGGGGTATTACAACATCTCCCCATTTGTACCATTCGTCCTCAAATGAAATTGTCTAAGCTGGAATACTAGGAAGACTGAGATCATGCACTAAATATTTATGAGCTGAGTTATGACTGAATATTTGAATCTAACACATGATGCATGGACTGGACTAAATTTCTTGAATGCATGCTATGACATGAGAATGGTCAGATAGCAGATATATGAAATGAGATATTTAATTTAAGAAAACCTTTACCTCAAGCTAAATCTAAACTCGTAAAAAAGAGATAGAGATACTTGGCTTACATATCTACTTCTATTTCCTAAGTAGCTCCCTAAACGAACTAATTTCTCCACAAAACCTTTACTAAGGTAACCTTTTTATTTCTCTACCTATGAATCTGATAGTAAAGGATTTCAACTGGGACTTATTTATAGGAGAGGCTATCTTCTATGCCCACACTCTCTAAGAGAACTACTAAAGCCAGATCACCAATGCATTTTTTTAACAAAGGGACGTGAAATATTAGATGCACTGATGCTAACTCTATAGGCAACTCTATTTTATTAGCTACCTTTCTAAAATGGCTCAAAATACTATATGGGACAACAGAGTGGGGACTGAGCTTCCCTTTATTACCAAATCTCTTCATTTCTTTCATGGGTGAAATTTTCAAATACATAAAATTACCAATATCAAATTCAAGCTCTCTTCTCCTCATATTTGTATAGAATTTCTGACAACTTTGGGATATCTTTAGCCTTTTGTCAAATCAACTGAACTTTCTCTATCTCCTTATATACTGAATCTTGCCCTATCAAAGCAGTTTCACCAACTTCAAACCAAATAATAGGATATCTACACCTCCTATCGTAAAGAGCCTTAAATTAGCCCATCTAAATACTAGAGTGGTAGCTGTTATGGTAGAAAAACATAATCAAAGGAAAGCGACTAATCTTAAAATCGATAACAAAAGTTCTCAACATATACTTCAAAGTTTGAATGGTTGTCTCTGCCGGACCATTTGTCTGCATGTGAAAAGATATATTAAGATAAACTTGTGTACCAAGACCCTTCTAGAAAGCCTTTTAAAAATAAGAGGCAAATTGGTTACCTCTATCTAAAATAACGGTGTCATGACCTAAGGATACCCCTAGTCATGACAATGGTACTTACAGTCTCGAAAGACCATAAGCTAATCCATGAACTAGTACCCGCTATGAGCACTAAATAATATGGTAATAAGATAAACATATGTGGAATAAATGAATAATTCCAAAGGTTTTAAGGACTTAAATTAATACAACAAAATTCTCAAGTCCAAATATAAACAGACATACTAAAAATCTGACTGAAAATATTAACAAATCAATTAACTGTCTGAAATATCAGAAGGCCTCTAAAACTGACTGAAAAGAGTTGATGAGATAGGCCCCAACTAACTCCAACTACCAAACTGAATAAAAATACTAAAATACTAAAGTAAACTAAAATAAGCCACCATGTCCTCGATAGATGAGGACTCACCACGACTACTGCTGCTGATTGGCTGAACTATTTATGCATGATCAAGGGCTTGAGCATTCAAAATTATGATATTAAACATCATAGCATAAGAAAATAAAATGTTATGAGTACTTTCAATATGCTTAAAGAATCCTAGGTTTGGACCCTTAAGAAAATTTTGTAGAATCTTATTCTTCGGACCCATTACGACTCATGGTTGAGCCGTAAGCTAGGGTACGAGTAAAGAAGTCCTATCATAAGCTGACCAGTGTTAGTTTTTGGGATGGTCTTTCACACTGGAATGGATACTACTTAAGGGTATGAGTCGTAAGGCATGGGTATGAGTCATATAGGTTACTCGTAAGGTGGATAGTGTTTGATCTTCCAAGTGTTATATTCTGTCAGGGATACGGATCATGGGTATGGATTGTATACTGAGGTTATGACTTGGTTGGATGATTCATACAATGTACAGTGTGTGATCTGTGGTTGAGAATTAGTTACGATTAGTTAAGTGTCAATCGTAAGCTAGGTTATGACTTGTAAGAAGGTCAGTCGTGACCCTATGTCAGGTTTTTATGAGATTTAAGTGGGTATATTCTAAACATTTCCTTACTTACCGTAACAAGGACCCATGACTTCTAATATACTTAGGAGGTTATTTACCCTATTATTGTATTCTTAAACACTTAGAATCTCTTCCCAAACATATCATAATTCTCTCAAGAGCTTTTCGGGCAAAGAGCTATGATTTCAACTAAGGAATTTCTTTGGGGCTTGTCTTGGTGACTTTTTCTATCAAACTTATTGGTTTAAGTCATGATTCTCTTTCCTACTTGCAATTTCAATTGAAGGCATGGTTATATGGTTGATTTTATGGTTTTACTCTTGCATGGTTTTGGTTTTCGCTATTGATTTAGGGGTTTTGATGTTAAAAGCTTGGTTATGATCTCTTATGGTTTTAATTATGCTTTCTATGCATTAATGGTGGTTTTGGATAATGGAATTTCATGGTAATGGTTTAATGGTAATGGAATTTGGTTTTGGTTATGTTATGACTCCAAGGTGTTTGATTAAATGCTTATAAAGATATGTTTATTGCATTGACTCTTTTAAATGGAACTCTTGCTTGTTTTCAGCTTATGCATGAAACTATAAATAGTTTACAAAGGTTAAAGACTAATTAGTTATGCTTGTGGAGAACATGGTAGAGTCTTAAGAGGTTAATTGGTAAATGGAAAGGGCACCGAGAGTCCCCTTAATCTAAATGGTTTGGCTATGAATAATGCTTACAAGTATGATGAAATGACAATACCACTAGTTTACTAAATAGATAATTAGATTATTTGGACTTGATTTTAATTAGAAATTAATGGAGAGAAATGCAAGCTAAGCCTTAGAAGGTGGTGATCCCGGAGGGATTAAAATAGGCAACTCATATTTGCCGATATGAGGGGTCTTTGATATCCACATGCGAGTGTCATGTTTATATTAGAGGGATGTACTAGACATCCTAGGGTTATTGCCTCGTAGTGCGACTACACGTATCAAGACCCTTTCAGCAGGGGGAGCTAAACCCATATGACCCGTGGGTGGTAGGATAACTAAGCTACAAAACCCAGGTTAAGGCTTTAAATGACATGATAAATCTGGTCCCTTTTCCCAGCACTTAAATATATGTATAGTTGTGTGCATTGAATGGTTTTCACTTGGTTTTGGTAATTGACATTACATTATCCTTACTCCTAGTTTTATGCAAGTGTTCACCTACTAACCCATCTACTGGCAGTTGTAGACTCATGCTATGTAGGAACCTGATGTTCGAATCCTCCTTCATATAAATTTATTTAGGGATAACTTATTGGACTGAAGTGGTGAGCTTCTATCCTTTCGGAGGTCATCATTTCATGTTAAATATTCTTAGATATTTTACTTTCTTTTTGGATGTTGGTTTTGGGCATGGTTGGGGGAATATCGTAATCGGATAATTGTATTCTTTTGGATAGAGGCTTTGTGGTACTTTTAGGGGTTGGAATGGGCAAGATCAATATAGGTGTCAGCCTTGGCATTGGAATAAGATGGGAGGCTAGCATCATCAGACATAATTTCTCACTGTTCTATTATTCTACATTTTGGGTTTTATTATAATATTATGTTTGATATTCTCTTCAGTTTCAGTATTGTATGGATGGTTTTTTAGGTATGGTTGGACTCGATTGGGTCGATCACGGTTGTGATCCTATCCTAGAGTCTTAATAAGGACATTTATGTTATCTTGTTAAATATTCAGAATTCAACCAACTCATGGCAGACGACTGAAGGTTGGGTTAGGTAATGGGGGTCATCTTCGGTCCTAGATGGATGTGGGAAGACCATTAGGACAAGGACTCAACCCGAGTTGTGTTAAGTTGGTATCAGAGCCTAGGTTCTTGATCAATTGGGAGTCCACAAAGTCGTGTTAAGTAGAGTCTCTTTTAGGGGTATGTAGCGCACCTACTCATAAGGGAGAGGCTGCAAGACATTTAGTAATGTTTCACTTTCTTGGTATTCTTTCTTCAAGATTGACTTCTCATTTATGGAATCTCCTCTAATCCTTCTTTGTTCATCTTTCAAATCATGCCTCCTAGATTTAGAACACAATAAAATTCTTCTGTCCTATCTGGGGATAATGCTAAAGGGGTACCTCCTATCTCTGAAGTATATCTTTGATCTCATGGTCCTATTCCTGATTGTACCAGAGTTCCTACTATTTCTCCTACACAGGTCCCTTAGAGCAATATGAAGAATATGGAGCTTCATCAATTTATGGATGCTATTGCCCAACTGGTTGCTACTCAGGCTGAGTAGGGTATGGCTAGCATTGTATCTGCTAAGCCCTCTAGTCTTGGACAATTTATGAAGATGGGTCCTCTAACTTTTATGGGAATAAAGGTGGAGAAAGACCCATTGAGCTTTCTTGATGAGATAGAGAACACCTTTTAGGTAGTAAGGGCTACTAATGTGGAAGGAGTAAACTTTATAGCTTATCATCTCCAAGAGGTCTCTTATCTGTGGTATGAGGAGTGGGATAGAGATAAGGGTAATATAGAAAAGGATAGATTTTAGGAAGGACTTTTCTGATACTTTCAGGGATCAATTTTTCCTCAAGAGTTGAGTTAAGCTAAGATGAGGGGTTTGTGAACCTCAGGCAAGGAAGAATGTCTGTGAAGGATTATGTTATAAAGTTCTATCAGTTGTTGAGGTATGCTCCTAACTTGGTGGTTGATAAGTGGTCAAGAATGAGGAAGTTTGCTTCTGGGCTAAAAAGTGATTTGATTCTGGATAGCAAGATTGCTTTTTTATGAGGGATATGGATATGTTGAGGCTGACTATTCATAAGCAGCAGGTGGAGAATGAGAAAAAAAAGCTGTCAGAATATGATGACAGGTAGGGTAAGTAGGGTAGGTTTTTTTACCAGAGAGGTGCACAGTCTTAAGGTGGTAGAGATAGTGGGAAATGAAAGAAAAATAAGTGGGGGAGTTGTGGTTCCTTTTGTATTTCCAGTGATCCTTACCTCCAATAGTCGAGTGATAAGCGTCCTCATAGGGTGATAATTCTCGAGCATGGGGAGCCCAGTCTCAGCTAAGCAGAGGTTAGTCTATTTTTGTATGTTCTCCTTGTCAATTTTGTAGTCGTCCTTATCGGGGATTCTATGAGGAAGGTAGGGATAAGTGCTTCAAGTATGGCCAAGTAGGCCAAAAGCTCAGGGATTGTCCATCTAATAAGGTTTCTCGGGGGCGAATAAGATTTTAGTGGCTTAATCTTCTATTCCTACATCCGGTGGTGTTGCATCTGCTTCTATTACTTCTCCTACTTCCATTTTTGGTCAAAATAGGTTGTATGCTTTGGAATCCCATCAGGAATCTGAGGCATCGCCTGATGTTGTTGCTGGTACATTATAAGTTTTCTCTCCTGACGTGTATTGTTTGCTTGATCTAGGTCCTACTCTTTCCTATGTGGCTCCTTATGTAGCTATGTCTTTTGATTTTAGTCTGGAGATTATTTTGGATTCATTTTCTATTTCTACCACAGTAGGAGATCCAGTCATTGTTGAACGGGTCTATAGGGGTGTCGTATCTATGAGTGGTAGGTAGACTTTAGCAAATCTGTTTGAGTTGGGTATGGTAGATTTTGATGTAATCATGGGCATGGATTAGTTTCATTCTTGTTATGCATATTTGGATTGTCGAACCCGTAGGGTAATCTTTAGGTTCCCTGGTGAGCCAGAAATAGAATGGGAAGGTTGTTCCTTAGCACCTAGGGGTAAGTTTATTTCTTATATTAGAGCTCGGAGGTTAATCTCTAAAGGTTGTCTTTATCACTTGGTCTAGGTTAAAGATTCTAATTTGGAAGGTCCTTTATTTTCGGCCCCTGTAGTTAACGACTTTCTAGAGGTCTTTCCAGATAATCTTCCAGGTGTTCCTCCAGATAGGGAAATAGAGTTTGGTATCGATTTATTTCTGGACACTCGTCCAATTTCTATTCCTCCATATAGAATGGCTTCGACTGAGTTAAGGGAACTCAAGGAGAAAATTAAGAATATTTTAGACAAAGGGTTTATTCGTCCTAGTATTTATCCATGGGGTGCACCGGTGTTATTCGTGCGTAAGAAGGATAGTTCTCTTCACATGTACATCGATTATAAGTAGTTGAATAAGGTAATGGTAAAGAACAAATATCCTTTCCCATGGATAGATGATCTATTTAACTAATTAAAAGGTGCAGAGTTCTTCTTTAAGATAAATCTTCGATCTGGGTACCATTAGTTGAAGATTAGGGAGGTGGATATCCCTAAGAAGGCTTTTCTCACTCGGTATGGGCATTATGAGTTTTTGTGATGTCATTTGGATTGACAAATGCCTTGGCAGCATTTATGGATTTGATGGATAGGGTGTTTCGACAGTATTTAAACCTTTTCATCATTGTGTTTATTGACAATATTCTGGTGTATTCAAAGAGTGAGGTAGATCATGCTAATCACCTCTTTGTGGTGTTGTAGACCTTAAGGGATCATCGGTTGTTTGTTAATTTCTGTAAGTGTAAGTTTTGGTTGAATGCTATGACTTTCTTGGGTCATATCATTTCTAGTGAAGGGATCATGGTGGTCCGCAGAAGGTGGCTTTGGTAAAGAAGTGGCTTAGACCCATGACTCCATTTGATATCCAGAGCTTCTTGAGTTTAGCCAGGTATTATAGGTAGTTTGTGAAGAGTTTCTCATCGATAGCTGCTCTGTTGACTAAATTAACTTAGAAAAAGGTTAAGTATTCTTGGTCGGATGGGTGTGAAGGGAGTTTTGAGAAGTTGAAGGAGAAATTGACTTCAGTTTTAGTTCCGACCTTGTCGAAAGGCAGTGATGGATTTATGGTTTATTATAATACATCTCGAGTTAGTCTTGGGTGCATGTTGATATATCATGGGAAGGTGATATCCTATGCTTCCAGGTAGTTAAAGGTGAATGAGAGAAACTATCCTATTCATGATTTAGAGCTATTGGCCATTGTGTTTGCTTTGAAGATATGGCAGCATTATTTGTATGGGGTCCACATGGATATCTTTTCTGATCATAAGAGTTTGCAGTATGTATTCTCGTAGAAAGAGCTTACTCTCAGGTAGAGGAGATAGCGTGAGCTTCTCAAAGACTAATTCTTCACTACCACCCATGTAAAGCTAACATGGTTGCTGATACTATTAGCAGGTTGTCCATGGGTAGTTTGGCTTATGTAGAAGAAGAGAAGTAGGAATTGGTAAAGAATATTCACTATTTAGCAAATCTTGGGGTTCATCTCTTGGTACGGAGATTAAGAAGAATCAAGTGTTGGCTTCTGCCTTGATGAAAATCAAAGGTAGCGTTGGTGGGCAAAAGGTGGCAAATTTTAAAATTTTTGGCGATGACACTTTGCATTACCAAGGGAGGTTGTGTGTTCCTGATGTAGACGATTTACGGCGAATTATCTTGGCTGAGCCACATGAGTCACGGTATGTTATTCATCCTGGTTTTACTAAGATATACCATGATCTCAAGGAGATCTATTTGTGAAGTGGCATAAAATGGGATGTGGTTGATTTTGTGTCTAAGTGCATGGTGTGTCAACAAGTTAAGGTTGAGAACATGAGGCCTGGTGAGTTGTATTAAGAGATTAAGTTGCCTGAATGGAAGTGGGAGAAAATCAATATGGATTTTATTAATGGTCTTCCTCAGTCTCAGAACTAATTTGATTTGATTTGGTTCATTATGGATAGGATGACGAAGCCTGCGTATTTCTTGCCTATGTAGACTAGCTTTTCGGTAGAGGATTATGCAAATCTTTATCTTCAAGAGGTTGTGAAACTGCATGGGGTGCCTTTTTCGATTATTTATAATTGCGGTACATAGTTTACATCCTACTTCTTGCGGTCTTTCCATAAAGGGTTGGGGATTAAGGTGAGTCTGAGTACAGCTTTCCACCATCAGTCAGATAGGTTGGCAGAAAGAACTAATCAGATATTGGAACATATGATTCAAGCTTGTGTGAGTAATTATGGTGGTAGTTGGGTGGAGCATCCACCTTTGGTAAAGTTTGCTTACAATAATAGCTATAATAAGAGCATCGGTATGGCTCATTTTGAGGTGTTGAATGGTAGGAGGTGTAGAACTTCTATTGGTTGGTTTGATCTCGGTGAGGTTGATTTGTTTGGTCTGAATTTGGTTCATCAATCTATGAAAAGGTGAAGGTGATTCAGGATAGGCTCAAGGCTGGCCAGAGTTGTCAAAATTCATATGCGGATGTTAGGCATAGAGACTTGGAGTTTGTAGTTGGGGATAAGGTTTTTCTTAAGGTATCTCCTATGAAAGAAATAGTGCGGTTTGGCAAAAAGGGAAAGCTCAGTCCTCGGTACATTAGTCCTTATAAGATTTTGCAGAGAGAAAGCAATGGTGCATATGAGTAGGAGTTTCCATCTAGCTTGAGTTTGGTTCATCCGATATTTCATATTTCTATGTTGAGAAAATATGTTGGTGATCCATCTTTGATTGTTCCTTTATATGGGTTGAATATCTCAGTTTCTCTGTCTTATGAAGAAGTCCCGGTTGAGATATTTGATAGGCAAGTTCATCAGTTGCAGACCAAGGATGTGGCTTTGTTTAATGTTCTATGGCGGAACCATAAGGTGGAATAGGCCACGTGTGAAGCGGAAGAGGACATAAAGTCCAAGTATCTGCTCTTGTTTTCTGCTCCTAGTATTCATAAGGAATGTATATGTTCTTGAACACATCTTTATTTTCTGAGTTTATTAAAGTAAAGGTTAACATCTTTTCCTCTTTGTTTCTAAACTTTGTTAAAGGGATGTTTGATAAAACAAATGACTTAGTGTGTGGTTACCCCTACCTTATCTGTCATTTAAGGATGAATGTTCCTATTGGGAGAGACTGAAGCATCCTAGGTTTAGACCTTCAGAAAATTTCCTGGAATCTCATTCTTCGGACCCATTATAACTCATGGTACGATCCGTAAGTTGGGGTCCTAGAGGTGAAGTCTTGTTGTAAGCTGATTAGAGTTAGTTGGTGGGATTGTCTTGGACACTGTAATAGATACAACTTGACGGTACAAGTCGTAAGGCATAGGTACGAAGTGACTCATAAGGTGGACATTGTTTGATCTTCCTGGTGTTCCATTCTGCTAGTGATACGGATCATGGTTATGGATCGTATGCTGAGGTTATGACTTGATTTGATAAATCGTACACAGGACAGTGTATGATCCATGATTGAGGCTTGGTTACGATTTGGTGGGTGTCAACCGTAAGCTAGGTCATGACTCGTAAGGAGGTCAGTCGTGACCCTTTGTTGGGTTTTTATGGGATTTAAGCGGGGGTATTATGGAAATTTCCCTACTTACCCTAATAAGGACCCACAACTTCTATTACACTTAGGAGGTTATTTACCCTATTATTTTATTCTTAAACACTTAGAATTTCTTCCAAAACATATCATAATTCTCTCAGAGCTTTTGGGGCAAAGAGCTAGGGTTTCAACTAAGGAATTTCTTTGGAGTTTGTCTTTGTGAATTCTTCCACCAATCTTCTTGGTTTAAGGCATGATTCTCATCCCTACTTGTGATTTCAATTAAAGTCATGGTTATATGGTTGATTTCATTGTTTTACTCTTGCATGGTTTTGGTTTTCAACTATTGATTTGGGGGTTTTTATGTTAAAGGCTTGGTTATGATTTCTTATGGTTTTAATTATGCTTTCTATGCATTAATGGTGGTTTTGGATAATGGAATTGTATGGTAATGGTTTAATGGTAATGGAATTTGCTTTTTGTTATGTTATGCCCCTATGGTGTTTGATCAAATGCTTATGATTATTGCATTGACTCTTTTAAATTGAAATCTTGCTTGTTTTCAGCTTATGCATGAATCTATAAATGGTTTCCAAAGATTAAAGGCTAATTGGTTATGCTTGTGGAGAATATGGTAGTCTCAAAGAGATTATGGTAAATGGAAAGGGCACCGAGAGTCCCCTTAATCTAAATGGTTTGGCTATGGATAATGCCTGCAAGTATTGTGGTATGACGATACCACTTGTTTATTAAATAGCCTTTATTAATGAATGAATAATTAGATTGTTTGGACTTTGTTTTAATTAGGGATGAATGGCGGGAAGTGTAAGCTTAGCCGTGGAAGGTGGTAATCCGGGGGGATCAAAACTGGAAACTCATATTTGTTGATATGAGGGGTCTTCAATGGCCACATGCGAGTGTCATGTTTATATTTGAGGGAACTACTAGTCATCCCAGGGTTATTGCCTAGTCTTGTGGTTACATGCAATGGGACCGGGGGAGCTGAACACATATGGCTTTTGGGTAGTAGGACGACTAAGCTACACAACCCAGGTTAAGGTTTTAAACAATATGATAAACCCGATCACTTTTCCCAGTACTTATATATATGTATGGTTATGTGCATTGGATGGTTTTCATTTGGTTTTGGCAACTGGCATTACTTTATCCTTATCCGAAGTTTCATGCTTGTATTCACCCAATAACCCGTCTACTGACGGATGTATACCCACACTATATAGGAACCAAATGTTTAACTCCTTCTTCATAGTACTTGATTAGGGGACAACTTATTGGACTAAAATGATGAGCTTCCATCCTTTTGGAAGGCATCATTTCATGTTGGATATTCTTGGACATTATACTTTTTCTGGATATTAGTTTTGACCATGGTTGGGGGCATATCCCAACTAGATATTTGTATTCTTTTGGATAGAGGCTTTGTGGTACTTCTGGGGGTTGGAATGAATGGGATCAGTATAGGTGTAAGCCTTCGCATTGGAATAAGCTGGGAGGCCGGCATCATCAGACATAATTTCTCACTTTTTCATCATACTACATTTTGGGTTTGATTATTATATTATTTTTTATATTCTCTCAGTTTTGGTACGGTATGAATGGCAGGTTTGATACGATTGGACTCGATTCGGTCGATCACGATCATGATTCTATCCCAGAGTCTTAATGAGGAAATTTATGCTATCTTGTTAAATGTTCGGAATTCAGCCAACTCAGGGCAGGAGGCTGAAGGTTGGGTTGGGTAACGAGGGTTGACTCCGGTCCTAGGTGGACTTGGGATGCCCATTACGACAAGGACCTAGTCCGGGCTACATCAATACTGGTATGACAGATGAGGTTAAGCTGATATACATAGGTTCATGTGAATGAATAATAATTAACTGAATGAATAACATGAGGTAACAGAATATAAATGCATGGAAACTGTGAAATCAATGAATGCATGACCAAACATTTAATATGATTCTAAAAAAATAAGTAAATCGAAACACTGAAATACTGATAACTGAATAACTGATAACTATATGCTACAATCAAACAAACCTGAAACTGGATTCTATACTGGATACTGAACTGAGACTGTGGGAGCTATCATCTAATCGACGTGCCCCGATATGAGGTAATTGGAGTCCAACCTGTGACCCCAGTTGGAAGGGTGTCAGTACCGTACCACGGATCCTAACAATGGTTGTGTGGATCCACTAAAGTGAAGTCTCGAAGGACTAAAGAGTCACCCTCTACTAGTAGGTTTCCTGGTGAGATATGTGTCAACCCTTAACTGGTAGTTTAACATCTCCAACCTACGCGGGATACGTAGATTCGCAACGTAGGGATTATTACTAAAAGCCATACCCTCTACTGGCAGGTGAGCCCCCATCCCTGGGTTCGCTCAGTGATAAATCCTACTCCCAACTAAAATGACTCGGATTACTGAACTGATCTAAGTTTAACCGATTATGACAACTGACTGAATGGATAATGCTCATACATATCAGAAACAATTCTGAAAGATACTGAGACTAAGTAAATAGATAAGTTTTGGGTATTCATAACCCCTAGCACTGAATAGAAGTATCAATAATGATATACATAGCTTTACAAATTATATTAGGGATCATGGTTGAAAACTCATCATTTAGGCATTTCATTAAACACACAATAAGTTAAAAACATGGGAATAGTTAAGAACATGGGATAATAGCATCATTGCAACATTAAAATCATTTGTTAAGGATTTAACATGCAAATAATCATCATTCAAACATGTCAAGGGATAGTTACAACGAAATCACATGGTAAACATGATTCGAAATCAAAGTTCATATGAGCTACATGGATATAATGCATAATAACATGTAAAAACCATAATTTTAAAACTTAAAAATGGATTCTTGGACTCCATGGGTGAAAAGAGCCCATGGATGAACGTTAAACATACCTTAAAGCTTTAATCTTGAAGAGAATTAAATTTTCTTGAATGTTCTTGGATTGGTAAGCACAATTTCATGGTTTCCTTGAAAGAAAGATGCTTGAACTTGATGAACTTAGGGAAAGGTTAGGGTTTAATTTTGAGAGAAATTGAGGAATTAAGGCATATAATGCCTTAACTGAGGGTTAATCCCATGTTTTTACGGATTGGGGCGATGGGAAAAGACAAGACTGCCCCTCTGGGATTTAATTTGTAACTTAAATGCTGAATTAAGTATCATCGCAATGCAATGAACCCCTCATCGCTATACCCATCGCGATGCAATGCAATCGCAGTGAGGTTTTGCAAACGAAATCCAAACGTGTCACAATCCTCATCCGAAAATTCCAAAACTTCCCCGAGACATGCTCCTTACCCACCTGATAAATTAACTCAAAAACATAGTCTCGGGGTCGGGAAGGTCACTTTAAAAATCATCAAAGTTAATAGGCCAAAAATAAAACTAAGTCTCCAACACTTAGCTAAATTTTCAGGTTCTAAGCTTCTTATGTATGTACTATGAGTTGAACTGAGCTAAGACTAATACGGGGTATTACAATATATCCCCCTTGGGAACATTCATCCTCGAATGAGACTAATTAAGCCAAGAATAATGAGGGAACTGAAATCACATACTGAATATGTATAACTGAAAACATGGTTACATGGCTGAGTTTGAAACATGATACATGACTGAACTGATTAGTAAATGCATGTAATGATAGGAAGATGATTATATAGCTGGAACTGAGAATGGAAAAGAGATAATCTAAGGAAAATTATTACCTTAAACTAAGTCTGAGTTTGCAGAGAAAAGATGAGGGTACTTGGTACGCATGTCTATTTCCCAAGTGGATCCCTCAACGGACTAATTCTACTAAAGAACATTGACCAAGAAAACTTCTTTGCTCCCCAGTCTATGAATCTGACGATCAAGGATTTTAACTGGGATTTCTTTGTAAGAAAGGCTATCCTGAACACCCATACTTTCTAAATGGACTACTACAGTTGGGTTGCTAATACACTTTTTTAACAAAGAGACATGGAACACTGGATACACTGATGCCAAATTTGCAGGCAACTCAAGCTCATAAGCTACCTTTCCAAAGCGTCTCAAGATCCTATAAGGGCAAACATATCAAGGACTGAGCTTCCCCTTCTTGCCAAACCTCTTCACTTCTTTCAGGGGAGAGAATTTAAAAAAGACTAAGTCACCAACCACAAAATCAAGATCTCTTCTCCTCATATCTACATAGGATTTATGATGACTTTTGGCTCTCTTATTCTTCTCCTTGATTAATTGAACTTGCTCCATCGTATCAAATACTGAATATGGCCTTATCAATGCAGTTTCACCTACCTCAAACCAACCAATAGGAGATCTACATAAAAGCCTCAAATAGAGCCATCTAAATACTAGAATGATAACTATTATTTTAGGCAAACTCAATCAAAGGCAAGTGATCATCCCAACTATCCTTAAAGTTGATAACACATGCTCTCAACATGTCCTCTAGGGTCTGAATGGTCCTCTCTACCCAACCATCTGCCTGAGGGTAAAAGGTTGTACTAAGACAAACTTGGGTACCAAGACCCTTCTGAAAAGCTTTCCAAAATTGAGAGGTGAACTGAGTACCTCTATCTAAAATGATAGACAACGGGACTCCATGAAATCTAGACAACTCTCTAATATAGAACTTGGCATAGTCCTCGACTATAAAAGAAGTATGAACTGGCAAGAATTAGGTAGATTTGGTGATCCTATCTACAATAGCCCATATCAAACCATGTTGATGATGCGAACGGGGCAACCCTGTCACAAAATCTGTGTTCACCTCTTCCCACTTCCAAGAAGGAATCCTAAACTCCTGAATTATGTCACTAGACCTCTGGTGCCCAGCCTTAACCTACTAACAATTAGGACACTTAGCTACTAACTCTGCAATATCCCTCTTCATACCCACTTCACCAATAGATTTCCTACAAATCATGGTATATCTTAGTGGCTCCTGTATAAATAGAATAATGCACACCATGCTCTTGTGTAAGGATTCTCTATCTCAAACCATCTACACCCGGAATAATGAGCCTACCCTGATATAGAAACACACCATCTCCCCCTTAGGATAAAATCTTTACCTTCTGATCTCTAACTGATTCCTTCAACTTAACCAAAATGGAATCCCTATCTTGCTTCTCCTTCACTTTGGGAACCAAAGAAGATTCTGAACTATTCTGAATCCATATGCTACACTTATTTCAATCCACCAACCACATACCTAATCTAGAAAACTGATGAACCTTCTTTACTAACTACTTCTTATTACCCTCTACATGAGCAACACTACCCATAGACAATCTACTAAGGGCATCTGCCACTACATTGGCCTTGCCCGAATGATAAAAACACTTATATCATAATCTTCAACAATTCTAACTACCTTTATTGACGGAGATTTAAATCATTCTGCAAAAATACATATTGAAAACTTTTGTGATCCTTGAACACATCAACATGAATCCCATACAAACAATGCCTTTAAATTTTTAACGTAAATACAACAGCTGCCAACTCAAGATCATGGGTAGAGTAATTCTTTTCATGGGGTTTAAGATATCTAGATGTGTAGGCTATAACCTTACCTCTGTGAATCAACATAAAACTCAAACCAACTCTTAAAGCATCACAGTAAACAACAAACCCATCTGAACCATCAGGCAAGGTCAAAATTGGGGTTGAGATGAGTCGAGTCTTCAACTCCTAAAAACTCTTCTCACAAGAATTTGACCACTGAAACTTGACTTTATTCCGAGTCAATCTAGACATAGGGAATGCGATAGATGAAAACACTTCAATAAATCATCGATAATAGCCAGCCAAACCCAAGAACTCTGGATATTAGGCGAAGAGATGGGTCTAGGCCTGTTTCTCACTGCTTTAGTCTTTTGAGGGTCAACTATAATGCCATCACCAAAAAAAATATGGCCAAGGAAATATATTTATCTTATCTAAAATTTGCACTTACTAAATTTGACAAACAATTGATCGGCTCTAAGAGTTTGCAATACAATTTTGAGGTGGTCTACATGATCATTTTTTTTACGGGAATAGACAAGAATATCGTAAATGAAGACTAAGACAAACATGTCCAAGTACTGTTTGAACACTTGGTTTATCAAGTACATGAAGGCTGCTGGGGTATTCGTTGGTCCAAAGGAAATAACTAGAAATTCAAAGTGACCATACCAAGTTCTGAAAGATATTTTTGGAATGTTACATTGTCTAACTCAGAGCTAATGATAGCCGGATCTGAGGTCTATATTAGAGAAATAACTGGCCCCCTAAAGTTGGTCGAACAAGTCATCAATTCTGGGAAGTGGGTACTTATTCTTGACTATGACTTTGTTCAACTGGTGGTAATCAATACACATTCTAAGAGAACCATCTTTCTTTCTCCCAAAAAGGACTGGAATGCCCCATGGGGAAACACTAAGCCTGATGAATCCCTTATCTAAGGGTTCAACTATTATTTCAACTCCCTAAGCTTATCTGGAGCCATTTTATAGGGCAGAATAGAGATAGCATGCGTATTTGGAAGAAGGTCTATTCCAAAGTCAATTTCTCCTTCAAGAGGAACTCCAGGAAGATCTTCAGGGAACACATTTGGAAATTTGCTTACTACTAAAATGGACTCGAGACTGGGAGTCTTAGAATTAGAGTCTTTGACTTGAACAAGATGGTAAGCACATCCCTTGGATATCATTTTTCTCGTTCTAAGGTACGAAACAAGCTGACCCTTAAACACTGATGTACTACCCCTCCTTCAAGGATTGGTTCATTCAAAAACTAAAAATAAACAACTTTATTTCTATAATCAACTAAAGCATAGAATGAGTGGATCCAATCCATTCTGACAGTGACATCAAAATTAGTTATCTCTAACTCTATAAGCTCTACTGAAGTGACTCTCTGAGATACTAAAACCAGGAAGTTTCTCTTTACCTGCATGGATAGAATAGATTTACCCACTGGGGTAGACACTAAGAAAGGCTCTACTAAATATTCGGGGCTTACACAAAAATTAACAGCTATGTAAGGGGTTATAAAATAAAGTGAAACTTCAGGATCTAACAAAGAATAACCATGATAATGGAAGACCTATAACGTACCCGTAACCATAACAGGAGAACTATCCTGATCCTATAGAAACTTAAGTGAATACCCCCTCACACTCATGTTACCCTACTTTAAATTCATGAACTCCTATACCTTAGCTTTCCTCAGCTTTAAAGGAAAAAACCTGTCTAAAAAGGCTGTGGCAAACTCCTTCCACTCTAAAGGCCCTACATATGTGCCTCTATCACCCTTCCACTACTTATACCAGGTTGGAGCTACATCCTGTAACTAGTAAGTACCTTACTCTGCACTCTTACTAGACATGACACCCATAATTACAGTCAACTTCTGAACCATGTAAAGAAACTCCTATGGATCCTCATCAGACTTAGATCCTATTAACAAGGGAGGGTTCATTTGGGTAAGGTCCTGAATCCTAGTTGCGGCAGTATTAGCCAATAAATTGGCTAGGCTAGCAGCCTGCTGATTGTTCTGAGTTCTACTAATTGAGATAGAATAGTGAATTCTAGTCTGAACTCGGCATGAGAAACATGGTCATTCAGGGGATCTTCCTAAACAATTGAATGTACGGGTTGATTCCTATTTCTTCTTCTGTTATTCTTTTTGGGAGGCATATTTTATAAATGAAAGGAAGATTGAATTAGAAAGAGAGTTTAAATTGAGCTCATGCTTATCCGCACGACATGAATACTAAAAAAAAGAGAAACTTCTCCTAAAACATCTTATAGCCTCCTATCCATAAGTGTGGCGCACTTCACACCCATGTATAAGACTCTACTCAATGCGGCTTTTAGACTCCTCAGGACATTTTAAAACCTTAGGTTTTGATATAAAGTTTTGTCATAACTTGATGCTAAACCCCTAGTCACGACAATGAAGCTTACGGTCCCGAAAGATCACAAGCTAACCCATAAATTGGTACCTGCAGTTAGCACTGAATAATATGGTAATAAGACACGCATGTCCAGAATAACTGAATAATTCCAAATATTTTAAGTACTAAAATTAATATAATCAAATTCTCAAGTTCGAAATATAAATGAACATACTGAGAATATGACCGAAAAGATTAATAAATCAATTGACTGTCTAAAATATCTGAAAGCCTCTAAAACTAACTGAAAAGAGTGGATAGTACAAGCACCAACTAACTCAAATTGACAAACTAAAAGAAAGTACTAAAATACTGAAGTAAACTAAAATAAGCCATCATGTCCTCGATAGATAAGTACTCACCATGAATAGTAATGCTGATAGGTTGATCTGTCTATGCGTGGTTGGGATCCTGAGCCTTTGAACCTATGATATTAAATATCATAGCGCAAGAAAAGAGTATGCAATTAGTACTTTGAATGTACTAGTATAAGAGATGAGGTTAGGCTATATGCATGGGTTCATGTACATAAATAATAACCGACTGAATGAATAAGATGAGGTAACTAAATATAAATGCATAGAAACTATGAAATCTGCAAATACATAACCAAGCATATAATATGACTTCGAAATAATCAGTAAACTGAAATACTGAAATGCTGATAACAAAATAACTGATAACTGTATTCTATGGTCTAACAAACCTAAAACTAAATTCTATACTGAATACTGAACTGAGAATCTAAGAGATATCATCTAACCGACATGCCCTAATCTGAGCTAATTGGGGTCCAACATTTGACCTTAGTTGGAAGGGTGTTAGTACCATGCCACAAGTACTAATAATGGCTGTGTAGATCCACTAAAGTGAAGTCCCGAAGGACTAAAGAGTCACAAGGTAAACATGATTCAAAATCAAATTTCGTATGAGCTTTATGGATATAATTCATAATTTCATGTAAAACCCATAATTTTAAAACTTAAAAATGGATTCTTGGACTTTATGGGTGAAAAGAGCCCATGGGTGAACATCAAACATACCTTAAAGCTTTAATCTTAAAGAGAATCAACTTTTCTTGAACGTTCTTCGATTGGGAAGCACAATTTCTTGGTTTTCTTGAAATTAAGATGCTTGAACTTGATGAACTTAGGGAAAGGTTTGGGTTTAATTTTGAGAGAAATTGAGGAATTAGGGCATATAATGCCTTAACTGAAGGTTAATCCCATTTTTTTACGGATTGGGGAAATGGGAAAAGGCAAGACTGTCCCTCTGGAATTTAAATTCGCAAATGGAACACTGAATTAAGCATCACAATGACATAATGAACCCCTCATAACTATACCCACCACGAGATGATGTAATAGTGGTGAGGTTCTGGAAACGAAATCCAAACGTGCCTCAATCCTCATTCTAAAAATCTAAAACTTCCCTGAGACATGCTCCTTACACCCCTAAACATGAATTAACTTAAAAATTTATGTCTCGAGGTCATGAAGGTCACTTTAAAAATCATTGAAATTAAGAGGCCAAAAATAAAACAAAGTCCCCAACACTTAGCTAAATTTTCAAGTTCTAAGCCTCTTATGCATGCACTGTGAGCTGAACTAAGCTAAGACTAATACGGGGTATTATAGATGGTCAACGAGATTCCATGTAGTTTTATCAGCTCCCTAGATAGAGTCTACTATAATCCTTAGTTGAATATAAAGTATGGACAGGCAAGAAATAAGTTGACTTGGTCAATATATCCATAATGACCCAAATTGAATCATACTAACGATGCATATAAGGTAACCTTGTAACAAAATTTGCATTCACCACTTCCTACTTCCAAGTCGGGATGCTAAACTCCTAAAGTGTACCACAAGGTCTCTGATGCTCAACCTTAACCTATTGACAATTCAGACACTTAACCATGAATTTAACAATAGCATTCTTCATACCATTCAACCAATAGACTTCTTGCAAATCTTATTATATCTTAGTGGACCCTGGGTGAATAGATTACCACTAACCATTCTTTTTTTCTAGCATTATCTAGCTCAGACCATCCATATTTAGAAGGCATAACCTTTCCTGTCAATGAATTATATAATCTCCTCCCTGGGAGAAAACCACAACCTACTTATCTCAAATTATCTCTTTCAACTTAACTAAAATTGGATCTCTATCTTGCTTATCCTTTACCTTGATAAACAAAGAAGATTACAAACTATTCTGAACCCATATACCACCTTTGGCTGAATCAATCAATCGAACACACAATTAGGCAAGATAGTGAACCTTACGAACTAACTTTTTCTTTTCATCCTCAACATAGGCAACACTTCTCATAGATAACCTTCTAAAAGAGAATCTCCTACAACATTGGACTTACTCGGGTGATACAACACACTTATATAGAACATTGGACTTACTTGGGTGATACAACACACTTATATCATGGTCTTTTAATAATTTAAGACACCTTCTTTTATGAAGATTTAGGTCTTTCTGACTGAAAACATACTGTAAACTCTTATGGTTAGTAAATACATCAACATGAACCCCATAAAGATAATTCCTCCAAATCTTTAAGGCAAAAGCGACTGCTGCCAACTCAAGGTTATGAGTTAAGTAGTTCTTTTCATGCGACTTAAGCTTTCTAGAGGTATACGCTATAACCTTTCCTCGGTACATAAACACACACCCAAGACTAATTCTAGAAGTATCATAATAAACTACTAACCCATATGTACCCTCTGGTAGATTCAAAACTGGAGAGAAAGTGTGTTGAGTCATCAACTCCTAAAAACACTTCTTGTAGGAATCTGACCACTGAAACTTGACTTTCTTTTGAGTCAGTCTAGATATGGGAGAAGAAATACAAGAAAATCCTTTAACAAATTATCTGTATTAGTCATCCAAACCCAAGAAACTCCTGATATCTGATGGACATATGGGTTTCGTCTAGTTTTTTACTGTTTTGGTCTTTTGAGGATCAGCTCGACTGCCATCACCAGAAATGATGTGACTAAGTAAAGCTACTGATTTCAACCAGAATTCATACTTGCTAAACTTAGCAAATAACTAGTGATTCTTAAGGGTCTGTAAAACAATCCTCAAATGGTTTGCATGTTCACCTTCACTATGAGAATGAATGATGATGTCATCTATGAAGGCTATGACAAACATGTCTAGGTACTACTTGGACCATCTGTACATCAAGTCCTTAAAATTTATAGGATCATTCGTTATTCCAAAAGAAATAACTATAAATTTGAAGTGGCCATACTGAGTTTTGAAGGTTGTATTCAAAATGTCACATTCTTTGACATTGAGCCGATGATAGTCGGATCTGAGGTCTATATTAGAGAAATAACTTGCATCTTGAAGTTGGTCGAATAAGTCATCAATCCTGGGGAGAGAATATTTATTTTTGATTGTGACTTTGTTCAAATTACGATAGTCGATGCACATTTAGAGAGAACTGTCTTTCTTACACATGAAGAGAACTAGAGTACCCTATGAGAAAACACTAGGTTTGATGAAACCGTTATCTAGAAGATATTTTGACTATTCTTTCAATTCCTTCAGCTCAACTGGTATCATTCTATAAAGTTGAATTAAAATAGGATGGACATCTGGGAGGAGATCTATTCCAAATTTGATTTCATTTTTGGAAGGAACTTCGAGCAGATCTTCAGGAAATATGTCTGGAAACTCATTTACTACCAAAACTGATTCAAGACTCGGGGTTTCTGAACTTGAGTCTTTAACTTGGACAAGATTATAAATTCAACCCTTAGATATCATATTCCTTGCTTTAAGGTAAGAGATGGATCAAGCTATAGAAATTGAGGTACTACACCTTCATTCTATGACTAGCTCATTAGGGAACCAAAATTGGGCGATTCTATTTTGATAATCAGCTGAGGCATAGAAAGAGTAGAGCCAATCCATGTCGAGAATGACATCAAAATTAGTTATCTCTAACTCTATAAGATTTACTGAGGTAACTTTTTGGTACGCTGTGATAGGGTAATTTCTGTATACCTATATGGCTATAATAGAACTACCTACTAAGTAGACACTGAGAAGGAATCTGCTAAGATTTTGGGACTAAACCAAAGTTTACTGCTCTATAGGGAGTCACAAAGAAAAGTGTGGCTTTGAGATCTAGTAATGCATAAACATGAAGGTGAGAGATACATAACGTACCAATAACCACATCAGGGAAATCTTCCTGATCTTGTCAAGTCAGAAGGGCATAGAGACGATTCTGATGCTTCCCACTAGTTGCACTAAAAGTTATGCCCTACTGATTCGGGCAACCTATTGGAACTGAAGAGGAATTAGACTAACCCAACTGATGGAATCTTTTCCCTTCTAGCCTACCACTAGGTACTCCTCAATTCTATGGCCTGACTTGCCACACCCGAAACACACATCACTGCCTACCATGTAATTAACCTTGTGGTTCTTACCACATCTCCTACAAACTCGGTTGGTGCGAAAACTATTCATGATACCCTAAGACTTGGAATCTAGTGCTCTATCCTAATTGTCCTAGCTGAACTTATGCACTGGAGCACTAGCAGAGGAATGGCTTAGAGATGAAGATCTCTGGTGGAATTAAGAGTGACTACCACCATATGACATCTGCTGAGAGAAGTCAAAACTACCAATTTTATCCTCTTTTTTCTCCCTTTCTCTTTCTTTGAGCTTCTCCTCCTCAATCTTCTAAGAATGAACTACCAGTCTATAAAGGACAATATCCTTAATCAACATAGCTACCCTACACTACTGATGACATTTTTTGAAACTCCAGACACTAACTTACTCATTTTGGTCCTAGCATCAGCCACCATAGGTGGAGCATACCTCTCTAACTAGGTGAACTTTAGTTAATACTCCTTCACACTTATTACCCTGATTCAGATTAATGAACTTCTACACCTTGACCTTTCTCAAATTGAGTAGGAAGAACCTATCTAAGAAAACAGTAGCAAACTCATCCTACTCTATAGGCCCTACATCGGCACCTCTATCCTCTTTCCACTACTTAACTCAGTTGTAAGCCACCCCTTGCCTTTGGTAAGCAGCTAAGTCAATATTCTTACTGAGGGAACATCCATGATATCCGTTACCTTCTTTACATAATCCAGAAACTCTTGTGGATCCTTCTCAAACTTAGATCTAGAGAATGTTGGATAATTTATTCGAGTGAAGCCTTGGATTTAGATTGTTATTATTTAACTATAGGGTTGGTTGGAGCAATAACCTATTGATTATTTTGAGCTACCATGGATTGGTCTAGTACTTTAAACGTAGCCCTGAATTTAGCTTAAGAGACCTACTTATTCAGAGGGTCTACGAGAATAGGTGATGTGGGCTGGTCCCCATTTCTCCTTTTGTTTGCCCTTCTAGGAAGAATTATTTTTAAATAGTAGAGAATAAGTTAGGAGGAGAAGTTTAACCGAGCTTACGCTCCATCACACCATATGAATACTAAGTGATTGAATAATTCAGAACATATGAAATCAATATGCTTCATAACAAGAGAAAGGTTCACAATGCATAATTGTCAATGTAAATTCAAAATCTTTGTAAATACATGATTTCTCAACATTCAAACATTATTAAAAATGATTTCACCATGGACATGTAGTTTAGAAAAAACCCACGTACCTTAAGTTCCTTAGTTTGAAGAATGAAACCCTAATCTTGAAACTTTTCTTGAGAATCTTGAATTGAAAGGTTTGAATTCTTGATCTTTGGCAAAGAAGAGTTGAATCTTGTTCTTGGGAGGTGGTTAGGGTTTTTCTTCGAGAAAAAATTGAACAAAGAGGCAACTAATGTTCCTTGGGGGCTGAAATTTTGTGTTATAGATGAATTTGAGTGGAGGAATATAACCAAAGTGCCCTAGACCCTTAAGAAGTTGAAACAGCATGTGAAAAAACTCTGAATTGCATCATATATCACGTTGGGAGTGCAACACATCACGTCGAGAGACCGGGACATCGCGTCCCAATCGTGTTGGCTTATTGCCTCTCACGAAAAATTCCATAACTTTTTACTCGGGTATTAGAATAAGGAAAAAGTGGTATTTTGGAAAGCTAACTCAATTATCTACAATTAGGTGGGTCTTGAGTTGTAAAATTATACATGTATCGAAATTTATACATGTTCAAAGTAGACCCTATAGAATCGAATATAAGATTTAGCCAAATCAAAGGCTCTTAGCTTAACTTCGCTCTAAGTGATTTCTATAAATATTTTTTTCACCTCTAAAGCACTTCAAATAAGAGGATAAATATCATGACACATGAATTTAAAATAAAAATTATAGGATAAGAGTTTACACACGTAGGAATGATGGTTCAATTTCTAGCTCAAAAATCTGAGGTGTTACACCAAGGGTACCAACACTGGCTCTGTAGATCCACTAAACTAATGTCCCAAAGGGCTAGGGTGTCACCCTAAACTAGTAGTTTCCTTAAGAGAATATAAACCCTATTCTGGCAGGAGGAACTCTCACCCTAAGCTGGTAGGTAAGCCTTCATCCCTAGGTTTAACTCGATTCTAAGTTCTACTTCCAATAGAATTGACACTTATGTTGATAACATGATTAACATAATTCAAAGTTGACAATTGCTCAACATGATAATGTTATGAATTTCGTGGTACAAACATGGTATAAATAACTTGAAATCTTGAAAGCTATAGTATGCATGATTATCTTGCTATCATGTGTTCATAACCCACCAACACTTAAAATATAATTGAATACAATAATATCAAGACAATGACGTGATAGGAAATTTCATAACTTAAACTCAAGAACTCAACAATTTCATCAATGTAACAAGTTAAAATAATTAGAGTAGTTAAGAGTGCTTGAACTTATGAGGAAGCATTTGTTCATGGTTGAATTCAAGAATTAACTGGAAGAATTATAGAATTCATACTTTTTGTGGAGACTTAAAACAAAAAGGTAAATTAGACATGAAAATTAGGGAAACTTTGGGACTCAATGGGTGAAAGGATCCCATTGATGAACATCCCACACACTTGAATGTAGAAGCTTGAAGAAATCTTCTTGAGAATTGAACTTGCTTGATGAACCCTAGTTGCTTCTTGGGAGAAGAAAAAATCGCTTTTTTTGGTTTCTCTAAGTGAAATTATAATTAATCATGCAATTGGGGATTTTGGCCTTTTATACTACCCTTTGGAAAGCCTAAACAACGTGGGTTAGGCTTTTAAAGGAGTGGAAAAGACTCAAAGGCCCTTGAAAAATCGTGCAGAAAACTGGGTCCCCAGTCATTACGACTCACCTAACGACTCATTAGTCGTGATCTGAATCGTAACCTGGAACTCTGAGGTTTGGTTCTTCACTGGTCTTAATAAGACATCCTCTTTATGACCTGTTACAACTGACTAAGAGTTATAAGGTGGAGTCATAGTCTGAAGCTTGAGTCTTGCATCATTCACTGGTTAGGCTACGAGTCTGCATTATGACTCGTAAAGACTGGCTACGAGTCGTATGGTTGATCGTTTAAGTGTGTTCGTTGATTTGAATATAGTTTTGGTAATATTTAATTTGTGCATTGGACCAGATTTTCTTGTCATTAAAGGAAATATGTGATGTTTATTATTTCTCAAAATGGGCTTGTTGTTTACCCCTTTACTTTGTCGTTCCTGCTAGAATATATGCATATTTGTCTAAAACAGTGACGGTTTAATTCTATAATCCTTGTGTTTCGCCCGTAGCATTTCCTTCCATTTTGTTTCTTTCATGTAGCCTGTTTTTTGACATAAAGGAATGAAAGTAAGATTTTTGTGATTTTACTCAAACGTTATTAATGGCTCATCCTTCATGAAGGATATTCTTTGACTTTTGTTATCCCGTAAGGCGTTGGAAATGTTTAAACTGGTAGTATACTCTAAAAATAGGGATGATTCTGTTTACTGTTAGCATCCTAAAGGATTAAGAATTTGTTTGAAATGTGGTAGTCCCGTTTGCCTCTTCAAATGAAATTGGTGGTTAATTAGTGATGTAACCTGTGATTTTCTTTTCTCTCCAAAACCTGACTCTTTTTCCCGTGAATCCTTCATTATTGACCATGGTTCTTTAAGATATCCTTGTATGTATTCAAGAGTTTTGGCTCGTCCAAATTGTTGAAAATTTTCTTTCCATTTGAGCAATAATCCCTTGGCAATACAAACTCATGCGCTTATCCATAATGTTTGTTTCTTTTGCTATTCTGATGGGATGAAATTTGCTTTCAATGTACTACATATACTGGTTTGTTTCATTTGTTCTTTAGAGCCATGTTTGATTAGCTTTTAATTGGCCTATCTTGAGGACTTTTGCTTAATTTTAAACATATCATTTGACTTCATGGGTTTTAAATGTGTCTGCTTGAATTAAAAGGATGACTTTTATGGCTATTACCATGTATATGTATGTAATTGTTTGGTGAAATAGGTCATTAGTCAATATGTGAAGTTAATTACACCACTATAGTGGATCATCTATTTTTGAGATTTTATTATGATGGGCTGCCTGTCTTTTGTGCATGAACATTATCCGAGGCGAGTCCAATCGGACTTCACATTCCCTCACAACTATCATCATCAAATCAAGTCTTTTACAGGTCCAAAATGGATTAACAAATGAAGAAATGGGACTAATGTATGCAGATATATAGTAGTATATATCGTTATACAACACTACATGAAGGCAAGAAAAGAATATATTAGTTTTATACACTGATATACAACATGTATACAAAAACTCAACAGCAACAAGGATGATATATAGTCGGTATACAGCTGATATACACAACTAAAAGAGAGCTGAAAAAACCTAAAAAAAAAAAAAAAATAAGCCCAAGGGCTGGCTAGATTTGAAATGGATCAGAAAGGGGCCCAAATCTATTTACTTGATTATTTGCTTGTAATTTAATTTAATATAGATGAATATTCGGGGAGCAAGTTTATGTTAAAATTATTCATTTTATTTTGGATACTTAATATATTTTTATTTTCTCTATTAAGGAAAAATTACGATTTTAAAATAATTTGAGAATTTCTTTATACCTTTCATAGTCTTTAATGATTCAAAATCCACATTTAAGAAGTTGGGTTGATTATTTAGCCTAAAATCGTAATTTGAATAAATTTGTTAAAGTTAGAATTATTTTAAAATTTTGATATTTTTTTATTTTATTACTTAGAATGAATTAAATAGATTAGTCTCAAATAAACTCTATTGTTTTAGAATAAGTATTTTAAATAAATTCAAGATTTTTTCAAGTAACTTAAGAAAATTTTCAAAATTAGCCAAATACGTTAATTCGTCGGGAACCGCACTTTGTGAATTTTCGAAAGTGTCTAACACCTTCTTTCGAATTTACTTAAACCCTTAGACTAGAAGGGTGCGGATAACTTTAAACAGCATTAGGCTCTGATACCAATTGTAGGGGGTGCAGATTTAGGCGCGGTAACTTTACTAGATAATAAATAGTTATTAGGTCATAAGTATTTATTTTTATATAATGTATTTTGTGAATATTATTGATTGTATTAATTTTCATTTTTATCTTCTTGACTTAAGATGTTTTATTACTTCATATTCTAAATTAGATATTATCGTAAATAAATTATCTAGTGTTCTAGGATCCGCGTTAGAATTATATAATCTTTTGTGTTCTAGATATGAACTACATAGTTTATTTCCGATTTCTTTGAATGATTTATTCTTTTCATAAGATTTATCCATTAATTTATATAATTGTTAAATACTTTGTAGTAATATTCATTAACTGTTTTTCTTCGTTCTTGTATCTTTTACTTCCATATATCTTATTAACATATTCAATTTTACTGATATTCATATTTTGGGGGTGATTAAATGGTAGTTGATTAAATTCTTTACTATAATATTCTTTAGCTTTTTCTCTTAGTTCTTGTAAGTCTTCTATATTATTTTCAAGATATTCAAAATATTTTATATCTTTTGTTTTAAAATATTAAATTAAATTTATTTTTATAAGTTTTTTTTTAATCTTATTTCTTCCATTTCTTGTCTCCAATATTTTGGATATTCGTAGTTTATCATTTTATTCTTCTACTATTTTTACTTCATCCTAACTTTTTATTATTTTTGAACTAAATGGTTCAGGTAATTTACTAAAATATAATTTTCTTATTTCTTTACTTTCTTTTGTATTATATGTTTCTTTATAATAATATTCTTTAAATACACAAATATATTCATCTATGTAACACATATTACATATTGCTAATTTTAACATTAAATTCCTATTTGTATCTTTCTCTTCATTTTGTTCTTCTTCTGTTGTTGTCATGCTGCTAAATTCGTCTTTTATAGCTATTTCATATTTTTTCAATAATTCTATAGGTGTTAATTTAGTTGTAGTTGTTGATGATGTTTCTTCTGTAGGTTTATCAGTTCTTAATACTCTTTTACTATTTTCAGTTAGATTTGAAAACCATAATTTCACTGTTCCTATTAGTGTTCTTTCTATATATTCTGGTGTATCTATTACATTTATATTATCATCTAATAATTGTTTTTTCATATATCCTATCCATTATTGTATTGTTTTTTCTGTATCTATTACACAATCTAAGTCTAAAAAGTTATAATGTTTATTAACTATTTGTTTTGGTGTCCATTTGTCATATTCATCCTTTAGATTATATCTTTTAAACTTATTCTTATAATATGTAGGTTTTCTTATTTCTGATGTTTTAGGTATTATATTTTCATCTTCTTTTTTATCAAGAGTATTTATTTCTGTGTTTCTATTTTCTAAGTTTTCTTCATTAATTACTTCTTGTTTTTCATTGATTTCTAAATTTTTTGTATTTGCTAAGATTTCTATATATATTTCACTATCTTCTGAATCATAATTATCTATTTCTTCAACATCTATTGTATTTATTTCTAATTTTTCTTTAAATTGATTTATATTGTTTAATAATTTTTGTTCATTATCTTTTTCTTCTTTTTCTTTCTGTCTTTTTTCATACAAATTTTTTAGCATTTGTAGTTCTTTTTCTAATTCAACAATCCTACTATTTTTAGTTTCTTCTATTTTTCGTATTTCTTCTATAGTTTGTTGTTTTATTTTTTCTATTTCTTTTTTTCTATCCATTTCTTCATTTTCTTTTTCTATTCTTACCAAAGCTGTCAATTTATCTTCTAATTTTAATTCTTCTTTTTCTAACATCAGATATAAATGTTCACCTATATTCTTATACCTTCTTCCTACATTAGAAAATACTATTTTTATTTTTAATCCTTCACGGTTTTCGTATATTTTTTCATCTATTATAAATTTTTCTTTGTTCATTTTTTATTTAATTGTTAATAGATCATGTTGCTATGTATATTCTAGACTATCTATTGTTGATTCTAAATTTGATATTTCTTCTTTTTGTGCATTTATTGAGTTTTTACTAACTCCGGCAATTATGTTATATTGTAGTCATTCTGTCCTTATTTTTAATTCTTTACGTTTTTTAGATATTATTTGCTTTAATTCTTTATATTTTGGTAACTTTTGTACGTTATTCATCTAAATAATATTTTGGGGAATATCTAAATCTAGTTTTATCAGATAAGTCATGATTAAAAAATTAATCAAAAAAATTCAAATATATACTACTTTCGTAACTTTAAACAGCATTAGGCTTTGATGCCAATTGCAGGGGGTGCGGATTTAGGCGCAGTAACTTTACTAGATAATAAATAGTTATTAGGTAATAAGTATTTATTTTTATATAATGTGTTTTGTGAATATTATTTATCGGATTAATTTTCATTTTTATCTTCTTGACTTAAGATGTTTTATTAATTCATATTCTAAATAGGATATTATCGTAATTAAATTATCTAGTGTTCTAGGATCCTCGTTAGTATTATGTAATCTTTTGTATTCTAGGTATAAACTATATAGTTTATTTTCAATTTCTTTTAATGATTTATTCTTTTCGTAAGATTTATCCATTAATTTATGTAATTGTTAAATACTTTGTAGTAATATTCATTAACTGTTTTTCTTCGTTCTTGTATCTTTTACTTTCATATAACTTATTAACATATTCAATTTTACTGATATTCATATTTTGGGGGGTGATTAAATGGTAGTTGATTAAATGTTTTGCTATAATATTCTTTAGCTTTTTCTCTTAATTTTTGTAAGTCTTCTATATTATTTTTAAGATATTATAAATATTCTATATCTTTTGTTTTAAAATATTCAATTAAATTTATTTTTATAAGGTTTTCTGTTAATCTTATTTCTTCCATTTCTTGTCTCCAATATTTTAGATATTGGTAGTTTATCATTTTATTCTTCTAAAGTAAATGTATAATAATCTATTCTATTTGTACTATATTCAATATCTTGTTTGAGGTTATTAATACTACTAACTATTTTTTCTTTTTCTCTTCTTAATGAATTTTTTAAACTATCTAAACTTTTATCTTTGCTTTTTTCTAAATTTTTTAAGGTTTCGTCTATCCATTTTAATTTTTCTATTAGATTTTCCATTATTTCTCTAATTTGTTTTCTATGATTAATTTCTTTATGTAGGTCTTCTTGGTTTTCTCTAATTTTCTTAATATATTCTGACATTTTTAATCTGTATAACATCCATCTGAATCTAAATAGTATTGATGTTCATAATATATGCGTAAGTTTTCTATATTGGTTAATAATTTTCCTCTTCATAATCTTGTATTTTTTCCATATTATTTTATTTATGTCTATAATTTCTATATCTCTAAGTATATATAAAATAAGTATTTTAATATCATCTGTCATTTAGGCTTGATTAAATGTTTTTTCATAATATTTACTAATTGTTTGTTTTAGTCTAAATAATTCTTGCATATTTTCATTAAGAAATTCTATAGTATATCTTTAGTTTCCATAAATTTGTCTAAATTTGTTTTCATTTGTTTTTCTACTAGTTGTATGTTTCTCATATCTTTTTTCCGAAATTCTAGATATACGTAATTTGTCATAGTTGATGTGTACGTAAGTACACACCAACTAGATATGGTAGTTAGGTAGTTAGGTTGGTATGGTATGTAATTTACTCTAATCATATAATCTTTACCAAATATTTTTTCTAATATGATTTTTCTTATATCTGTTATTTCTATATTCTTAAGCACATACAAAATAAGTATTTTAAATTTATCTACCATTTTGTCAAATGAATAATTATTCATTTTTCATAAAATTCTATTATGAAAATATTCTTTCCAATCATATACATAACAAAATATGATGATTTTAGATTACTATATACTAGATTATTCTTAAATAACATGTTCGTTGGTCACTATTAGCATCATAATCTAGATACTTTTCGCTTAAACAGCGCCTCTACTCTGGCTACTTCCCACCATGGCTTCTTGCCTCATTGGTTTCACATTTAGGATGGAATAGTTCTTAGGAATTTTTCTCCGTTTCTACTTTGCTAATAAACTTCTTAACATGTTATTCTTCGAATAATTCTACTATAAGGTAAGTAACATCAACTTATTTTATCATATCATGATTGTTAGGAATTTATGAATTTAGCTATTCATAACTGTAAATGAATATACCTGTTCTGGTAGGTTTGATAATTCTAGGTTTTGTTCCTCCATAAATTTTTCCATTGAAATATATACCTGTTTTTTAATAAATAAGCAAAATATTTGTTGTAGACAAGAGAGAGTTTTTTGCTTCAACGCATGAAGGCTTGCCTTTGCACTACCTTTGGTTCTTCTATTTATAACTGAAATTTACAGATGATTTCTTTACACGTCTCCTAAAATGACTTGAAAAATCAAAGCTTATACTAGTCTTGGCTAGACTAATTAATGCTTACAAAAAAATCTTCATCTTTTAAAAGAAGACTTTGACATAAAGCACTAAATGACAAAAAACTTTAAATGCCTAAGACTTTACATCAAAACTTTGTACAAGATTTTACGTAAAGTAAAGTTAT